>NC_088864.1:46666447-46863078 GCF_032884065.1 Artemia franciscana | reverse complement strand
GATTCCAACGGATCTGCTTTTTCAATTTAAAAGATTGCAATTCCCAATTCGATTAGCATTTGCAACCACCATCAACAAAGCTCAAGGGCAATCACTAGAAAAATGCGGTATAGATCTTAATACAGATTGCTTTACCAATGTACAATTGTATGTTGCATCTTTGAGGGTCGGTAAACCTGACAATCTATTTATACGCACAGACAATGGGACAGCGAAGACTGTTGTATATTCACAAGTTTTACGTAGTTAATTTGTATTGTATCTATCTATCTATCTATCTATATAAAAACGAGTTGTGTGTATGCATGTTTGTTTGTTTGTAAAAAGAGCGTTTGCATATGACGTCATTATTAGTACATACGGCTTTGTATATGGACAGACAATGGGAAAGCCAAGAATGTTGTATATTCGCAATTTTTACGTAGTTTGAAAAACATATATAAATCTATCTATATTCACAGGTGGGACACAGGGACACAACTACAATGGCGCGTAACTAATATGGCGCGTAACGACTTACGCGCGCGGGGGGGCTTGGGGGGGCGCGAAGCGCCCCCACCAACTAGGTGTTGGGGTGGCGCGAAGCGCCACCCCAACAGCTAGTATATATATATATATATATATATATATATATATATATATATATATATATATATATATATATATATATATATATATATATATATATATATATATATATATATATATAAAAATAAGTTGTCTGTGGATCTGTGGATCGTGGATCAGGTGACGTCGGGTTTGTCCGCATATGACGTCTGAATTATTTCACACTAATACAAAATAAGAAAAAAAACTAAAAAAGGTAAAAACTACAAAAAAAAACTAAAAAGAAAAAAAAAACTAAAAAGCTAAAAAACTAAAAAAAAACTAAAAAAAGGTAAAAAACTAAAAACTAAAAAAAACTGAAAAAAACTAAAAAAGGCAAAAACTACAAAAAAAACTAAAAACTAATAAAAAAACTAAAAAATCTAAAAAACTAAAAAAACTAAAAAAACTAAAAAAAGGTAAAAAACTAAAAAAAACTAAAAACTAAAAAAGAAAAAAACTAAAAAAAGGAAAAGACTGAAAAATAAAAGAGAAAAAGAAAACTAAAAAAATTTGAATAAAAATACAAAAAAATAAAAAACTACAAAAAAAAAAAGAAAACAAAATAAAAAAATCTAAAAAAGCTTAAAAACTAAAAAAAAACTAAAAAAAGATAAAAAACTAAAAAAAAAAAACTAAAAAAGGAAAAACCCATAAAATAAACTAAAAACTAATAAAAAAAAATAAAAAAAGCTAAAAAACTAAAAAAACTAAAAAAAACTAAAAAAGGTAAAAACTAAAAGAACTAAAAAAGAAAAAAAACTAAAAAAAGGAAAAAACTGAAAAATAAAGGAGAAAAAGAAAACTAAAAAAATATAAATAAAAATAAAAAAACTAAAAAGATAAAAACTTCAAAAAAAACTAAAAAGAAAAAAGAAAAAAACTAAAAAACCTAAAAAAAGGTAAAAAACCAATAAAAAAAACTAAAAACAAAAAAAAGGAAAAAATTAAAAATTTATTTCATCATAAGTTTTCAACTGACGAAATTACAGACCGGGACATCGGGACACAAATGACGACCGGGACACCGGCACACACGGAATATGAATGACGACACTCAAAGAGAAAGCGACCGGGACAAAAGGAATGTTCGATTAGCAATCAACAAAGCACCGGGACACAAATGACGACCGGGACACAGGGAGTATAAATGAAGACCAGGATATAAGTAAAAAAAACTAAAAAAACTAAAAAAAAAAAAGGTAAAAACTACAAAAAAACTAAAAAGAAAAAAAATAAAAACTAATAAAAAAACTAAAAAATCTAAAAATCTAAATAAACTAAAAAAGAAAAAAAAAGAAAAAAGGAAAAAAATAAAGGAGAAAAACAAAACTAAAAAACGAATGTATATACAGACCGGGACACCGGGATACAAATGACGACCGGGACACAGGGAATATAAATGACGACCGGGACACAGGGACACAACTACAACGGGGACGCCGGGGGCACAGGGGGATATAAATGACGACCGAGACACCGGGACACATGGAATATAAATGACGCCCGGGACACTCAAAGAGAAATCACAGACTGGGACACCGGGACACAAATGACGACCGGGACACAGGGACAAAACTACAAAGGGGATGGCGGGGGGCACAAGGGGATATATAAATGACGATGGCGACACAGGGAACGGTAGATTAGCAATCACCATCAACAAAGCTCAAGGGCAATCATTAGAATCATGAGGTATAGATCTGAATACGGATTGTTTTCCCATGGACCATTATATGTTGCATTTTCAAGAGTCGTTAAACAATCTATTTATATGCACAGACAATGGGACAGCAAAGAATGTTGTATATTCGCAAGTTTTACGTAGTTAAAAACATATATATATATATATATATATATATATATATATATATATATATATATCTATATTCACAGGTGGGACATAGGGACACAACTACAATGGCGCGTAACTAATATGGCGCGTAACGACTTACGCGCGCGGGGGGGCTTGTGGGGGCGCGAAGCGCCCCCACCAACTAGGTGTTGGGGTGGCGCGAAGCGCCACCCCAACAGGTTGTTTTCCCATGGATTGTTTTCCCATGGACCATTATATGTTGCATTTTCAAGAGTCGGTAACAGGTTGTTTTCCCATACGGATTGTTTTCCCATGGACCATTATATGTTGCCTTTTCAAGAGTCGGTAAACAATCTATTTATATGCACAGACAATGGGACAGGAAAGAATGTTGTATATTCGCAAGTTTTACGTAGTTAAAAACATATATATATATATATATATATATATATATATATATCTATATTCACAGGTGGGACATAGGGACACAACTACAATGGCGCGTAACTAATATGGCGCGTAACGACTTACGCGCGCGGAGGGGGCTTGGGGGGGCGCGAAGCGCCCCCACCAACTAGGTGTTTACCGACTCTTGAACATGCAACATATAATGGTCCATGGGAAAACAATCCGTATTCAGATCTATACCTCATGATTCTAATGATTGCCCTTGAGCTTTGTTGATGGTGATTGCTAATCGACCATTCCCTGAGTCGCCATCGTCATTTGCAGTTTGTAATTGTGTCCCTGTGTCCCGGTCGTCATTTATATTCCCTGTGTCCCGGTCGTCATTTGTATCCCGGTGTCACCGTTGTAGTTGTGTCCCTGCGTCCCAGTCGTCATTTATTATTTTTTTTATTAGTTTTTTTAGTTTTTTTAGTTTTTTAGCTTTTTTATTTTTTTATTAGTTTTTAGTTTTTTTTGTAGTTTTTGCCTTTTTTTAGTTTTTTCAGTTTTTTTTAGTTTTTAGTTTTATACCTTTTTTAGCCTAACCAGGATTTGAACCTGGGACCTTCATTCTCCGTTCTGACACCCTATCTCACCGAGTGAATACTCCAGCATGTTCATTTTGGTGTTTTAAATGGTATATTATTAACCAAATTAATGTGTTTTACAATATACTAAGCATCGTCATAACAAAAATGACGACAACTAATTTCATGACGTCAGCCGACACAGAAACATGATGTCACCTGATCCACAGATCCACAGACAGACAACTTATTTTTATATATATAGATATACTAGCTGTTGGGGTGGCGCTTCGCGCCACCCCAACACCTAGTTGGTGGGGCACTTCGCGCCCCCCCCAAACCCCCCGCGCGCGTAAGTCGTTACGCGCCATATTAGTTATGCGCCATTGTAGTTGTGTCCCTGTGTCCCACCTGTGAATATAGATAGATTTATATATGTGTTTCAAACTACGCAAAAATTGCGAATAAACAACATTCTTGGCTTTCCCATTGTCTGTGCATATGCAAAGCCGTATGTACTAAAAATGACGTCATATACAAACGCTCTTTTTACAAACAAACAAACATGCATCCACATAACTCGTTTTTATATAGATAGATACAATACAAATTAACTGCGTAAAACTTGCGAATAAACAACATTCTTCGCTGTCCAATTGTCGCTGCATATAAATACATTGTCAGGTTTACCGACCCTCGAACATGCAACGTACAATTGTACATGGGAAAAACAATCAGGATTAAGATCTATACCACATTTTTCTAATGATTGACCTTGAGCTTTGTTAATGGTGATTGCAAATACTAATCGAATTGGGAATTGCAATCTTTTAAATTGAAAAAGCAGATCCGTTGGAATCATGGGAATGCGAGGAATAAGAACAGCCTCACCCTCATAAGGCCCTGTCAAGATTGTGGCCTCTATTAGGTTTTCCATTGTTTTTTTTTACGGCAAGTCGCGTGCCATTGCAAAGCTTTGGTGGGTTGATATTTCTTAAAAGTATTATTGGTACGCCTATTTTTAGTTGTAGCACGTGTGGTGGAAACCCTGAAGGATCTATGGAATTTAAAAATTCAGATGGATAATTAACCGCTTCATTTGGTTCCAAAACTGTGTCGACTGACTTGTAAAGGACTGCCTGGTCTCGAATCTTGTTCAAAACAATATTGTTGATTTCGTGGACGTCTATATTTTTGGGTGCGAGAATCGCTCTTTCACTTAGCCATTTATTATTTTTATAATTTTTTAGAATATTCGGAAATACTTTTTCAATCAATTCATTTTTGGACGTCACTAAATTACAGAAATCAGCAGGTAGTTGTATACGTCCTGAAATTGAGTCTACTGTTTGACCAGAGTCATCGTTTTGCAATCGGACACGCATATTTGTAGTTAATTTTAATATTTTTACGTGTGCCTATAAATTAGAATTTTTTAGGCAAGCATTCATTTCGTCTGCAAGAGTTAAACTACGTAAAAATTGCGAATATACAACATTCTTGGCTTTCCCATTGTCTCTGCATATACAAAGCCGTATGTACTAATAATGACATCATATGCAAACGCTCTTTTTACAAACAAACAAACATGCATACATACAACTCGTTTTTATATAGATAGATAGATAGATAGATAGATAAAATACAAATTAACTGCGTAAAACTTGCGAATATACAACATTCTTCGCTGTCCAATTGTCGCTGCATATAAATAGATTGTCAGGTTTACCGACCCTCGAACATGCAACGTACAATTGTCAATGGGAAAAACAATCAGTATTAAGATCTATACCACATTTTTCTAATGATTGACCTTGAGCTTTGTTAATGGTGATTGCAAATGCTAATCGAATTGGGAATTGCAATCTTTTAAATTGAAAAGGCAGATCCGTTGGAATCTTGGGAATGCGAGGAATAAGAACAGCCTCACCCTCAAAAGGCCCTGTAAAGATTGTGGCCTCTGTTAGGTTTTCCATTGTTTTTTTTACGGCAGGTCGAGTGCCATAGCAAAGCTTTGGTGGGTTTATATTTCTTAAAATTATTATTGGTAGGCCTATTTTTAGTTGTAGCACGTGTGGTGGAAACCCTGAGAATAATATCTCCAGGTAAAAACTGATCACCGACCTTGACGATGGCCACTTCGTCGATAGTTGGAGCATTGTATCTACGCACATGTTGGCCAGGAGGCGTTTTGTCAGCGGAAATAACAATTTTATGCGTATAAGTAGGCATCAAATCGATGGCTGTTTTGAACAGACGCACTAAATTATTATTTTCGTGGAAAAGATGTTGTAATTGGGAAACGATTGTCCTTTCAATGTTGGGAGAAATTTCGCAACGTGCATTCAATTCAGAATTTCTATCACTGATGAAGTACAATTGTAAAAATTTATGATTCTCGCCTGAGAATGGTAGAAGAGACCCTGCTCTATGATAAATTTGCCCTTTTACTTTGAAAGTAGACATAAATTGATCTGGATTTTCAATTTGGGCTCCAAACGACGTCATTTGGAAACATTAGTTGTATTTTCTGATTCATTTATATTCCTTATGTCCCGGTGTCCCGGTCGTCATTTATATCCCCCTGTTTTATATCCCGCTTATTTTTCAGTTTTTTCCTTTTTTTAGTTTTTTTTTACTTTTTTAGTTCTTTTAGTTTTTACGTTTTTTAGTTTTTTTTAGTTTCTTAGATGATTTTTTTTTTAGTTTTTTACCTTTTTTTCGTTTTAGTTTTTATTGGTTTTTACCTTTTTTTAGCTTTTTATCTTTTTTATTTTTTTTTATTTTTATTTTTAATTTTATTAGTATTCTTTTTCTCTTCTATTTTTCATTTTTCCTTTTTTTTAGCTTTTTTTAGTTTTTAGTTTTTTAAGTTTTTTCCTTTTTTTAGTTTCTTTAGTTTTTTTAGTTTTTCGGCTTTTTTATTTTTTTATTAGTTTTTAGTTTTTTTTTTGTAGTTTTTGCCTTTTTTTAGTTTTTTCAGTTTTTTTTTTTAGTTTTTAGTTTTTTACCTTTTTTAGCCTAACCAGGATTTGAACCTGGGACCTTCATTCTCCGTTCTGACACCCTCTCTCACCGAGTGACTACTCCAGCATGTTCATTTTGGTGTTTTAAATGGTATATTATTAACCAAATTAATGTGTTTTACAATATACTAAGCATCGTCATAACAAAAATGACGGCAACTAATTTCATCCACAGATCCACAGACCCACAGACAGACAGACAACTTATATATATATATATATATATATATATATATATATATATATATATATATATATATATATATATATATATATATATATATATATATATATATATATATATATATATATATATATATATATATATATATATATATATATTCTTTTTAGTTTTTTTGTAGTTTTTACCTTTTTTAGTTTTTTTCTTCTTTTGTATTAATGCTAAAGCCAAGGTTCAAACCTGGAGCCTCTCGGACCTAAAACCTGAAACATAACGCTTTACCAACTCAGCTACTTCGGCTTGAATACATTCGTTTTGAGCAGCTTCCTCGGAAGTTGCCATTGTAGGTTCTTCAGTCATTTTACAATTAGAAATTTCTCTTTCAACGGTCTTCTTACAATTAAAAATTTGTCTTTGAACGATATTCTTAAATACCTGTGTCCTGGTCGTCATTTATATTCCCTGTGTCCCGGTCGTCATTTGTGTCCCGGTATTCCAGTCTGTAATTTCTCTTTGAGTGTCCCGGTCGTTATTTATATTCCCTCTGTCCCTGTCGTCATTTGTGTCCCGGTCTGTAATTTGTCTTTGAGTGTTTTTTCTTTTTAGTATTTTTTAGTCTTTTACATTTTTTCTTTTTTCAGTTTTCTTTTTCTTCTTTATTTTTCAGCTTCAATATGAAATACATATCGCCGAACCTTTGTTTTTTTAACTAAAATCTGGTAGGCATTGATGATCTTATCCAAGTCAAAATCCCAAACCCAATCATCATCACTATCATTTTCAGTTTTGATATGTTTTGACTCTCGCTGTCCAGGTGGATCTTCATCTAACTGCACGGTTTTGCGTTCTTTAGCCTCAAGCCTGTTTCCTTGCTGTTCTTTTGATTCCTCGGCACACTTTCTTTTCTGACTTTCTCTATCAGCAGCAAGTTTTTTGGCATAGACTCTTTGAGCATCTTCATCGGCAATTGCCATTGTAAGTTCATCAGTCATTTTAAACTTAAACATTAATAGATTTCTACGTGAACATATATGTCTTAAATATCTTTAATGACGTCACCGTCATAGCAAAAATGACGACAACTAACTTCATGACATCAGTCGACACAGAAACATGACGTCAGATGACACACAGACAGACAACTTATTTTTATATATATCTTCTTCTATATATATAAAAATAAGTTGTCTGTCTGTGTGTCTGTCTGTGGATCAGGTGACGTCATGTTTCTGTGTTGACGGACGTCATGAAATTAGTTGTCGTCATTTTGCTTTGACGGTGACGTCATTCAAGATATTTAAGACATATGTTCACGTAGAAATCTATTAATGTTTAAGTTTACAATGACTGATGAATTTACAATGGCAAAAGCCGATGAAGATGCTCAAAGAGTCTATGCCAAAAAACTTGCTGCTGATAGAGAAAGTCAGAAAAGAAAGCGTGCCGAGGAACTACCAGAGCAACGCGAAAGCAGACTTGCTGCTAAAAGAGAAAGTGAAAAAAGAAGGCGTGCCGAGGAATCAAAAGAACAGCAAGGAAACAGGCTTGAGGCTGATAGAGAAAGAAAGAACAGAAAGCGTGCCGAGGAATCAAAAGAACAGCAAGGAAACAGGCTTGAGGCTGATAGAGAAAGAAAGAACAGAAAGCGTGCCGAGGAACTACCAGAGCAACGCGGAAGCAGACTTGCTGCTAAAAGAGAAAGTGAAAAAAGAAGGCGTGCCGAGGAATTACACGAACAGCAAGAAATCAGGCTTGCTGCTGATAGAGAAAGTAAGAAAAGAAAGCGTGCCGAGGAATCACAAGAACAGCAAGAAATCAGGCTTGCTGCTGATAGAGAAAGTAAGAAAAGAAAGCGTGCCGAGGAATCAGAGCAACCTGAAAGTTATCGCCTGGCATTCAGGTACAACCCAGTCGATGATTATAGCTTGAGTAGATGTGTTCAAATCGGGACAATGTCTAAAATTTGTCCCTATTGCAAGGCCTTGAAATTCAATGGTGGGAATGTGTTGCGCCTCAGGAAAAGTTAAACTTCCTCTATTGGCTGCACCACCAGAGCCATTGAAGACTTTCCTTACTGGAACTACGTCAGAATCTAAGCGTTTTTTGTCAAAAATAAAAAAATACAACTCATGTTTCCAAGTGACGTCGTTTGGAGCCCAAATCGAAAATCCAGATCAATTTATGTCTACTTTCAAAGTAAAAGGGCAAATTTATCATAAAGCAGGGTCCCTTCTACCATTCTCAGGCGAGAATCATAAATTTTTACAATTGTACTTCATCAGTGATAGAAATTCTGAATTGAATGCACGTTGCGAAATTTCTCCCAACGTTGCAAGGACAATCGTTTCCCAATTGCAACATCTTTTCCACGAAAATAATAATTTAGTGCGTCTGTTCAAAAAAGCCATCGATTTGATGCCTAATTATACCCATGAAATTGTTATTTCCGCTGACAAAAGACCTACTGGCCAACATGTGCGTAGATACAATGCTCCGACTATCGACGAAGTGGCAATCGTTATGGTCGGTGATCAGTTTTTACCTCGAGATATTATTCTACATAAGCGAAACGCTCAGTTGTTAAGAATTGCTGAAACTCATCGATGCTACGATGCCCTACAATATCCTATCATTTTTTGGGATGGAGCCGACGGCTATCACTTTAATATTAAATTTATTAATCCAGCCACAAACATAGAAATGAATAAGAAATGCAGTGCGATGCATTATTATTCCTATAGATTAATGATTCGGCAGGATGAAGAAAATTATATTTTAAAATGCCGTGAATTGTTTCACCAATTCGTCGTTGATATGTATGCTAAAATTGGATCAGAACGTTTGCTATATATCCGCCTGAATCAGACCAAGCTCCGCTCTGAACAATACATTCATTTGCGAGATGCAGTTATAAATGACGGTAATACCACAAACGTTGGAAGATTAACAATTTTACCTTCGTCATATGCTGGCAGTCCCCGTCATATGCATGAATATGCTCAAGATGCTATTGCGTATGTTCGTCTCTATGGTCGTCTAGATTTATTTATTACATTTACATGTAATCAATCTTGGGACGAGATACTGCAGCTTTTACTTCAAGGACAATCGGCGGTTCATAGCCATGACATTACGGCCCGTGTCTTCCGGCAAAAGTTGAAATCACTGATAAACTACATTGTAAAACTTGAAGTGTTTGTGTCAGTGCGATGCTGGATGTACTCAGTGGAATGGCAAAAGCGAGGTTTGCCACACGCACATATACTAATCTGGCTACATAAAAAAATTACTTCGAACAAAAATTGATGATGTGATTTCCGCTGAAATACCTGCTCATTCCGCTTTGAAATTGCCTCTGAACTTGCATTCTACAGAAACTCCCACGTGCAATATTTCCAAATCATCTGGGATGGGTAAAGTATTGCAGCAATGCAAACTTATTATTTGGGATGAGTGCACAATGGCACACAAAAAATCGCTCGAGGCTCTGGATCAATGCTTGAAAGATTTGCGAGGGAAGTCGAAACCCTTTGGCAGCACATTAATATTGCTTGCGGGAGATTTCAGGCAAACATTACCTATAATACCTAGATCAACTCCTGCAGACGAAATGAATGCTTGCCTGAAAAATTCTAATTTATGGGCACACGTAAAAACATTAAAAGTAACTACAAATATGCGTGTCCGATTGCAAAACGATGACTCTGGTCAAACATTTTCAGATCAATTGCTGGCAATGGGAAACGGAAAGCTCCCAGTAGACTCAATTTCAGGACGTATACAACTACCTGCTGATTTTTGTAATTTAGTGACGTCCAAAAATGAATTGATTGAAAAAGTATTTCCGAATATTCTAAAAAATTATAAAAATAATAAATGTCTAAGTGAAAGAGCGATTCTCGCACCCAAAAATATAGACGTCCACGAAATCAACAATATTGTTTTGACCAATATTCGAGACCAGGCAGTCCTTTACAAGTCAGTCGACACAGTTTTGGAACCAAATGAAGCGGTTAATTATCCATCTGAATTTTTAAATTCCATAGATCTTTCAGGGTTTCCACCACACATGCTACAACTAAAAATAGGCGTACCAATAATACTTTTAAGAAATATAAACCCACCAAAGCTTTGCAATGGCACTCGACTTGCCGTAAAAAAACAATGGAAAACCTAATAGAGGCCACAATCTTGACAGGGCCTTTTGAGGGCGAGGCTGTTCTTATTCCTCGCATTCCCATGATTCCAACGGATCTGCCTTTTCAATTTAAAAGATTGCAATTCACAATTCGATTAGCATTTGCAATCACCATTAACAAAGCTCAAGGTCAATCATTAGAAAAATGTGGTATAGATCTTAATACTGATTGTTTTTCCCATGGATGTACGTTGCATGTTCGAGGGTCGGTAAACCTGACAATCTATTTATATGCAGCGACAATTGGACAGCGAAGAATGTTGTATATTCGCAAGTTTTACGCAGTTAATTTGTATTTTGGAACCAAATGAAGCGGTTAATTATCCATCTGAATTTTTAAATTCCATAGATCCTTCAGGGTTTCCACCACACGTGCTACAGCTAAAAATAGGCGTACCAATAATACTTTTAAGAAATATCAACCCACCAAAGCTTTGCAATGGCACGCAACTTGCCGTAAAAAAAAACAATGGAAAACCTAATGAAGGCCACAATCTTGACAGGGCCTTATAAGGGCGAGGCTGTTCTTATTCCTCGCATTCCCCTGATTCCAACGGATCTGTTTTTTCAATTTAAAAGATTGCAATTCCCAATTCGATTAGCATTTGCAACCACCATCAACAAAGCTCAAGGGCAATCACTAGAAAAATGCGGTATAGATCTTAATACAGATTGCTTTACCAATGTACAATTGTATGTTGCATCTTTGAGGGTCGGTAAACCTGACAATTTATTTATACGCACAGACAATGGGACAGCGAAGACTGTTGTATATTCACAAGTTTTACGTAGTTAATTTGTATTGTATCTATCTATCTATCTATCTATATAAAAACGAGTTGTGTGTATGCATGTTTGTTTGTTTGTAAAAAGAGCGTTTGCATATGACGTCATTATTAGTACATACGGCTTTGTATATGGACAGACAATGGGAAAGCCAAGAATGTTGTATATTCGCAATTTTTACGTAGTTTGAAACACATATATAAATCTATCTATATTCACAGGTGGGACACAGGGACACAACTACAATGGCGCGTAACTAATATGGCGCGTAACGACTTACGCGCGCGGGGGGGCTTGGGGGGCACGAAGCGCCCCACCAACTAGGTGTTGGGGTGGCGCGAAGCGCCACCCCAACAGCTAGTAGAGATATAAAAATCTAAATATATAATAATAAGTTGTTTGTCGACTGACGTCATGTTTTTCGACTGACGTCATTATAAGGATTGAGCATTATGACGTCGTGTGTATATTTTGTATGTTTCTATATGACGTCAATATAAGTTGACGTCATTATAAGTATATAAGGCTTTGTATATGACGTCATTATACGTATATAAGGCTTGCGATTCAAACAGAATATTTAGTATAAATCCTACAATGGCAGAAGAAACAGCCGAGGAATCAAATCGTGCCGAGGAATCAAACAGGCTTGCGGCTCAAAGAGATAATGCCAAACAAGAGCAACGTAAAAACAGGGTTGCGGCTAAAAGAGAAAGTAACAAAAGAAAGCTTGCCGAGGAATCACAAGAGCAACGTGACAACAGGCTTGCGGCTTCAAGAGATAATGCTAGATTAGGAACCCCGCTCAACTTCCCCCCTCCCAAACCAAAAAAAATCCCCTGAAAACGTCTGTACACTTCCCAATAGCCATTAGTATATGTAAACAACGGTCAAAGTTTGTAACTTGCAGCCCCTTCCACGGGGACTGTGGGGGAGTGAGTCGTCCCCAAAGACATAGTTATTAGGTTTTTCGACTATGGTGAATAAAATGGCCATCTCAGAATTTTGATCCGGTGACTTTGGAAAAAATGAGCGTGGGAGTACCTTCAAATTGTTTGGTCACTCAAAAAGGGCACTAGAACTTTAAATTTCCGTTATAATGAGCCCTCTCACGCCATTCTAGGACCACTAAGTCGATACGATCACCCCTGGGAAAAAAAATTAAATAAATAAACAGGCATCTGGGATCTGTGTTCTGGCAAAAATGCTAAATTCCACATTCTTGTAGATAGGAGCTTGAAACTTCATCAAAAGGGTTGTCTGATGCACTGAATTCGATGGTGTGATTTTTGTTAAGATTGTATTACTTTTAGGGGGTGTTTCCCCCTATTTTCTAAAATAAGGCAAATTTTCTCAGGGTTGTAACTTTTGATGGGTAATACTAAACTTATGAGCCTTATATATTTAAAATCAGCATTAAACGTGATTCTTTTGGTGTAACTATTGGTATCAAAATTCAGTTTTTTAGAGTTTCGGTTACTATTGAGCCGGGTCGCTCCTTACTACAGTTCGTTACCGCAAACTGTTTTTTTTTCTGTTATTTTATGGTTTTGTTTATTTATTGTTGACGATTTATGCTACTGTTTCGCTTGGAAAGTTATTTAGCTTTATTTCTCGATTTTTGACAGCCGTTTGTGGTAAAGATTTTTGAAATTAATAATTAAAAATAGTCATTACTGTGTCCTTTGCATTTGTTCACATGAGAATATACTTACTACTTAATTCTGAAATAATTGGAGACTTAGCAATGACTATAGGTTACTAGACTAGCTTTTAGAAACTTAATTAAATAAATAACATAAAATTAACAATTTTTATTGAAGTGACTGTCCCTGTTAAACTGGTTAAATGAACAAATATGAATTAAATTAAATGACAAACTAACTAATAAAGATAACTAAATATGTTTAAATAATTTACTAGTAGGACAAATAAGATTAATAAAAATAATGGCTTACCCTGACTCTTCTGAGCTCGCATAGGGTATAAGGCATGTGATTACTGCTATGTCATTACTTTCAAGATGTTCATCTTCCACCAAGCTCTGGAATAATTTCTGAACTTCTACTGCCATTTCCTTATAATCTGCCACAGATACAAACTTAGGAATCTCTCCAACAACTCTTGTTCCAGGGCTGAAATCATTTTTTCTAAATCTTGGGAGACCTAAACGGCTTAAGTCAGTATCTTCACTTAAAGTTATAAGGACATTTATAAGGGAATGTATAGAAGCAGTGTATCTTAGACTGTCTGTAAGATACACATGTTTGTTACACTCATATATGGTGTTGTCTTTTAGTTTTAAAAGTGAAAAGGGTCTATAGAAATTTCTAAGGATTGGTATGGCAGAGTATGATGTCCACCAGCAAAAATTCGAGCGGTCAACTGCCTTAAAAATTTCACTTGTCCTATTCACGTGATTAAAGTCGAGAGTGTCTGTAGAAACATCATCACAAAATACCTTGAACTTTATTTCTGAATCGTAATTTTCAGCTAGAAACGGCAATTTAGTATCAATGTCGATGCAATCTCTCTCAAAAACAAATTTGACTAAATGAGACATTCCCTCTTCTCGTATAATGCGTTTTTGCTCTAGCTGTTTTTTGACAGTCTGCCAAAAAATTTCCTGAATATATTGTAATGTAATCATATCACGATGATATACAACAATTATTTCTTTATTTTCTTTACTGTTTTTCATATAAAGCTGCCAAATTTCAAAAAATTCCTTGACCATTTTTAGTAATAAACAGTAAGTTTTTCCTGTTCCTGGT
This sequence comes from Artemia franciscana, assembly GCF_032884065.1. Lineage (NCBI taxonomy): Eukaryota > Metazoa > Arthropoda > Branchiopoda > Anostraca > Artemiidae > Artemia > Artemia franciscana. The sequence goes on along the minus strand of NC_088864.1, from coordinate 46,848,717 downwards.
AGACCAATGATGTGTAAATAACGTTCATCACTATCAACAACTGCTTTCTGGGCGGGGGTCAAGAAAATCCCTGCAATATCTTTGTTCCTTCTCTTGGCTGGTAGTTTGTACTCTTTGTTCAATTCCCTCTTTACTGTAAGATTCGTCTCAGTTTTCAAACTATCTGATTTTAAGCATAACCTAAGATATGTACCGTAGAACCTGAAACAGAAATAATGAAATTTCAAAATCAGAATCTTTGGAAATTATAAATTTATGCCTTTTAAACTATTCAATAAAGACCAACATTTGAATGATTTCTATGTATATATATATATATATATATATATATATATATATATATATATATATATATATATATATATATATATATATATATATATATATATATATATATATATATATATATATATATATATATATATATATATATGTACCGTAGAACCTGAAACAGAAATATTGGAATTTAAAAATCAGAATCTTTGGAAATTATAAATTTAAGCCCTTGAAACTATTCAATAAAGACCAGCATTTGAATGATTTCTATGTATATTTCTATGTATATCTGTTTCTATGTTTATATGTATATGCAAATATGTTTCTATGTATATGTATGTACGGTAGAACCTGAAACAGAAACAATGAAATTTAAAAATCAGAATCTTTGGAAATTATAAATTTAAGCCTTTGAAACTATTCAATAAAAACCAACATTTGAATGTTTTCTATGTATATTTCTATGTATATATATTATAACATTGATTTCTATTAGAGTGTCAAGAGCCCTCCTCCCCCCATCATATGAGATTTTCAAAACATTATTTTATACGATTTTTTTTACTCCCAAATACAAAAAAAATTCTATTTTCAATAATTATTCCTCTACTATAATGAATATACATATATATACATAGAATAATGGGAAACAGTTCTGATAATAGTGTATATGGTCTCTTTTGAGTTAAGGTTGGAGAGGTTCAAACGTAGACAGCTTTTATTCCTCCGTTGTATGAAAAGTTGCATTCAAAGTTGAAAAAGGAAAATCACCTACTATTAGGCCACTTTCACCCTGTTTTATGGTTTTTTCGATCACTCCTGGCACTGAGACTAGGATTAAGTACTGCTATCTTGTTTATTACACAAGCTCAAGTTTGGTATGTTTTATTGTCCAAAATGCTTTAAATAATTTTAAGTTTTTTTGTGTGTCTTTGTATTTTCTTTCCGTTTTTAGTGTGATTTGCCCCGCTTTCTAGGGTAATTTGATAAGTTATTAATGGTATATACTGGTTTAACTCTTAGTAGGAGATCAGAAAATTTATTCGGAGGCCAGGGGCTCGAAATCAAAACAAGTTATAATTATAGATTACTGTTCTGTTTATCGTTCAAGCCTTGAGATCAATCTTAAGGAGGAAGACCCCTTCTGCCCTTCCCCCTTTGTGGGAGTATAGGCATAATTCCAAAGGCATATCTAGAGCAAATCTGGGGGGGGGGAATATAAGACAAAATAAGATAATTGACCAAATAATTGACCGCAATAATTGATCAAATTGACAAGCTTACGAAAATCACCGAATGAGGTTGCCTGAAAAATCTTTGGAGGGAGTAGACCCCGCCTCCCCTGGACCCACCCCAGCATAGTCATATTTTGTTATGAAACGATTAATTAAAAAATATAAAAATAGCTATAAGATTTTGCATGAGCTATTAGAACAACGAAAACAATTATTTTAATCTGTCAGATAATATTGGCTGTTCTAATATTGTAATAAACTCAAGTCTCTGCGCACGGAAACCCTTGGGTCTGCACCCCTTCCCTATATTAGTCAATTATTGTAGTTCCAGTTCTGCCTTTTATTCTCAGCAGTGTCGGCCCCCCTCTCTCCATTGATAAATATCCACGCACATAGTCCATAAGTGTTATCTGACCTTGTCTACGATTCTGACCAAAAGGTAAGTACAGAAGGACAAAATTTGCAATTTATTTTATTAGATAAAGAAAAAAAGGAACACTCACCATGCCAGCAATGTTCTGAGTGAATATTCACACTTTTCGCCAATTAGATCAGGCTTAATTGTTTTCACGCTTAATTCTTCAATGGTTTGCATATAATCGTCTTCGAATAATGCATTTTTGAATAGGTTGGCTTGCCGTCCTAGTTTGATTCGTGAATTCGTATTCGGATATACGTTAAAATAATAAACTAAATCCGATTCAAATTTGAATCCAGTTTCATACTTACAGTTATGATTTTGTAAATAGCTTTCAATATGTTTAATAACCTTTTCCTGTTGATCCACATGAGCATTTGACAGTATATTCTTCAAAGTTACGTTTTCTTCTGAGGCTTTCACATCTATAATAATTAATGAAGATTTCGTTATTATCAAAAAATCCCCCAGTTCTTCATTTTTCGAGTCATTTTCGTTACGTCTCAAGCCTAGTAATGTGTAAAACACATACATTTGCAAGTTTGACTGTTGTAGTTTCTTGTAGACTTTGTATTCGGCTTTAAATCCACGCTCTTCTTGAGTGCCAATTTTTTTAATCGATTTTGGAAATATGAACAGTCCTTGAATATTGAGAGGATTGGAATTACCGGTGAAGTCTGATAAAAGTAATTCTGCTGCGTGTAAGAAGGGTCGGGTGTTGGATTCTGCTGGAAGTGCGATTTTTTCACAGCAAGAACAATCCTTGAAAAGAGGTTCCATTTTCAATACTTGCGCAAAGGACTCTTTAAACTTGAGCATTCATTACTGAAAAGTTCCTTTTTTTTCTAACTTTCCTCACACTATGAAGAGTTGACGCGATTTCACGTTACCATTCTTTATCATAGGCTACTCTGTGTGCAAATTTGAGAAATTCCACTATTGTTTAGCTGAATATAATCAATCGATTACAAATAAGCAGAAGTCCTGTTGCAGAAGACCAGTGCAGCAGTCCTACTCAGCCGATCGGATCCTTTGTTAATATCAAATTCTCTACATAATTTTTACATTAAAGACTGATTGGAAACTGAGTTTAGAAGTGCTGAAAACGCAATTCTTTATCTCTCTTTAAGTACAACCGGAAACCAGTTTTTCGGAACAGATTATGGTCCATTGTCCGACTGTCTGCTCGAATACGAATACAGCCAAAGGATATTGGATCATTCCCAAAAACTGATTCAAATAAGCATTTTCAAAGAAAACTAAGAAACGACTTATTTTTAATTGGTACAGCAACATTCCAGCTATAGGTTTCATTTACTTAGGGCCGAACATTATCCAAATATACGAGGTCCGTTTTGAGGGTGAGACACTGAAGGACGGCTAAAATGTACAAAACCCGATATGAGGGGGGGGGAGATCTAAGGTCCTAATCATGGTAAGCAAAGTGAGGGGGTGGAGGTGATAAAATTCCACGCAAGAACCTGACCACTTTTGCTAACCCAGAGGTCCGTAAAATATTTCTTGCCAGTAATTTTGTTTTTCTGGTTTGTATGAACCTACCTCAGCAACATCTCTGAATAAATTAGGTTGAAAGCCAGAACTAGCCACCATTGCGAGTGAAGTAAGTAGAGCGAGTTTAAAAAGTCGATCGAGGGCAATTTGTTACAGCCAGGAATCCCTTGCCTTGCCAAGTAAAAAGAGTACCCAAGTACGATGGCTGACGGCCCGTGTCCCACTTGGGCAAATGGTCCATTTCTCAATGCTGAAGGTTCCAACTGCCAACTCTAGATAGTAAGAAATATAGAGACAAGTGACAAGAATTCTTTAAAAGTGACTTTTTATCTGATTTGCTAAGAAATCACGCTTTTACAGTTTAAAGTATCCGCGAAGGAAATTTTACCATTGATTGCTTCAGCTTATATCCTTTATTAACGTGTGTTGCTAATGAGTGGCATAAAAAGGAATCCAAATTCTTCCCAAATCTTTTCTTATAACTTTAGACCCCTTATGCACTTCCAAAAGATGGTAAAAAAATATATAATTTTCATTTCTTAAGAAAATATTGCCGCTTGTTTGGTTTCAGTTTCTAGTTTTTTCTAATCTATTAAACCTCCCTTCTTCAATGGTGAGTATGGGTATATCTAAAATATTTTTTTTGTTGTTGTTTTACTCTTAAGCTGTTCTTTTTTTTGTATAACTGAGTGTTTACAATACAAATATGATACAAAAACAGTTATTCCTTAATAATAGTAACAATGATAAAAAATGAAATGAATGAGTAAATGGACGTCTTGAGCGTGGATCCTATCTCAAAGAAAAAAGGGAGAGCTATTAATCGATGAAACAGATGAGAAAAAAGCTAAATTTGCCTTAATGAAAGGCAGCAAACACGCGCATCGACGGCTCACCAAAAAATTACTATATTGGATAAGCTGTCATCCTAGCAACAGTTAAAAAATTGCGAGGGAGGGTGAGAATGTCGGTATATAAGGAACCAGCTTCATTTCTATGTCGTTCATTGTTCTATTTTTTTTTTTATTCCTTTTCAGTGGTTGAATATTTATAATATTTTGAGCTATTGTACATTAAATAAGAAACATATGTAGAGAAATTTTCAGAAAATTTATGATTAGTTTTGTCCATATTTTAAAAGTCATATTCTCTTGCACCACACACAGAAGTTCAGGCAGTAGAATACGAATATGCAGAATATGAAGTAATTATGACGTTTTATTCTTTAAATGAGTTTGGTTCTAATTTGTGTGAGGGCAAAGATTTTTTCTTTCATTTATTCATTCATTTCAGTCATTTGAAAATTGCTAAGCTTATGACTTTCATTTTCATAAGAGTAGTGACAGCATAAAATGACCGATGATAGCCCTACCCCAGCATTCTATGAAAGCTCTATCTCCATTCCATGACAGCCCTGCTTTTAAAGTCATCCCTATCCCACCATTCCATGACAGCCTGTAGATACATGTTATGTCATAGACCTTAGATCTTCCTGTGCCTCCAGAGGCACCCAGGGTGTCTAAGAACCATCTCTAGTCGTCTCTGAAACTTGCGGCATCAACGATATCTTCCTAATCCGGCTGTATTGAGGCGTGAAGGTGCCACACGTTGCTGTTGTAGGTACGACGGAGTGTGTTTTCGGTCCTTTCTCTGCGGCGGGTGCCTTCAAGTAACCAGAAAACGTAGATTGGAGGATTCTTGAATCCTCCATGCGCAGCACGTGTCCGAGGTAGCTCCATCTACGCCTTCGTATGGTCCCAATGAGGGACGGTTGACCTGCGATATTTCTAATGTGCTCGTTTGTTACCTTCTGGGACCAGTGGATGCTGAGAAGTCTACGTAGGCACTTGTTTCCAAAATACTGAATTCTCCTCTCTGTTTCTTGGCTGAAATTCCATTTTTCAGATGCATAGAGGATGATGGGCAGGACGTTGCTGCTGAACAGGTGGATTTTAAGCCGGAGAGAGAAAGTGCTCGACCTCCAAACTCTTTTGAGCCTGTTGAAGGAGCTGCTAGCCTTTCCAATTCGGCCAATGATTTCTTTGGCTGTGGATCCCGTGTTCTCAATGGTGCCGCCAAGATGTTTTGAATGGACCACATCTTCCACTTCCTTGTCATTAAATTTGATGTTCATAGGTGAATCGCTGTTTGCCATGCCTTTGGTTTTACTGTCGTTGATGTTGAGTCTAAAATCTTCTGCTTTTTGTTGAACGCTCTTGGGCAGCGCCTGAAGCCATGATTTGCAGGTTTCGAGGATGGCAATGTCGTCAGCAAAATCTAGGTTGCTCAGCAGGTAATCATTTAGGTGTAGCCCACTTGACTCGACGCTCCTCAATAGGAAGTCGATGACGACTGCGAATAGTAGCGGAGATTGCACGCACTCTTGTTTCACCCCGGAGAGGATGGGAAATTTACGTGAATTTCCCTCTGCTATCTTCACACAATAGGTTGTATCATCATACATCGCCATGATGAGATTTACTCTGATGTCGGGGATACCGTAGTGGCGAAGGAGCTTCCGGAGAGACTGGCGGTCTAATGAGTCGAACGCCTTTTCGAAGTTTATGGAGATCATGTAGAGTGCCCTATTCGTAGCTCTCCTCCGTGCACATTCGCAGGGTGGATATTAGGTTTGCGCAAGAGCGGTTTGGATGGAAACCATGCTGTTTATCACGCAGGTATTCATCTAAATGACGCTGTGTTCGGGAGAGGATAATGTGGGACAACAGCTTGCCAGGAATCGAGAGCAGGCTGATGCCTCGCCAGTTGTTACAAAGCGTGACATCTTCCTTCTTGAAGAGCTTCACGAGTGTACTGTGGCGCCATTCTGAGGTTAATTTTGTTTTTGTCCAGATGGTTCCGAAGAAGTCTTTCCAGTAGATGACACATGTGTCCATGGAGCATGTCAGCATTTCTGTCGTGATGCGGTCGTCTCCTGGAGATCTGCTGTTTTTCAGCTTATTGACTGTCTTCATTTTCAGTCGGGGGCTCGATGTTTATGTCTGGCGAGATCTGAGGATTTTTGAGGATGGAGATTGGCTCGTCCGGGGGTAGTCTGCTCAGGATTTGGTCAAAGTGGTTGGCCCGGACCTCCTTCTTCTCTTTGGGATCGGTAACCAGTATGCCGTTTTTGTCCTTCACCGGACCATCGCTGACTCTCTTCTTCTTGATATTCTCGTCCGTTATCTTGTACAACATCCTGCCGTCTCCAGTTTTTAGCAATCTTCAGCTTTCACGGCGTTTACTTCTTAAAAGTAGCGTTTTTCTCGGCGCGTGCTGTTTTTGAAAGATTTATCAATCCGTCAGTAGTTCTCGGTCTTGTAAATCTGATTTGCGTCATGACAGACAGGAATCTGAAGTTTTGAGGCTTTCCTCTCCTCTTTGAGCTGTCAAGTGCGGTCTGATAGACACTGGTTCTTCGGTTTCTTGCGGTGCCCAAGGGATTTTCTTGCTGAATCAATGTAGAGGTTCCTTATCTGGTCCCATATCATCTCCTGGTTGTCTTTTTAACTAATGTAAAGTGCTTCGAACTTCTTACCTCGTTAAGCACGCTCATGTCATGCTTACCGAGTGCCTGTGGGCAGTAGGACTCATCTTTATCAATGATGGTATTTAAGTCAGCGATAACACACATGATAGCATGTTTTAGAATGTTATTGATCACTGCCTGTAGAGTGTGGTAGAATTATTTTTTGGTCTAAACTTCTGCAACGTTAGTGTTGACGTTAGTGGTAACTACTATAGAAAGTTTTGCTTGTCGTCCAGTGAAACGTGCTACGAGAATTCTTGGCAATATGGGAGTCCATTTCAAGAGAGATCTTGAGGTTTCCCTCGTCATGATGAGTGCAACTCCTTGTTCATGTCTGCTTTCGTCACAGCTGTAGAGGATCGTAGAGGATCGTAGAATGGTCGTCAAGTTGTTTCTCAAGTTGAGCAACCTTGTGTGCCTTGATATATTCACTGGGGGTGATGTGATCTTGCTTGACTTGGTAGATTTATTGGGAATGCCTTAATGGCAGTGCATACGTGGGTGTTACGCAGTGCTAATTCTTTAAGAGATTTAATTTTCTTTCACAATGTTTTTCTCATGGAACCCTTGAATTTTCATGTTAAAAATCAGGCATTATATCCACTGGTTCAGGTTTTTTCAAACCACTCAAACGTGATACACAATCTCAATTCACTGAACCATGTGACACTATTAATGACCCTCTGATAACCTATGGTCATTCCTAAGACATTTTCCGGATGTTCTCTTGTTTAAAATTATTCTCTAAATCCATTGGTTCATTTTTTCCAAACCCAAACTTCCATGATACACCATCTCAATTTTTGCCACCGTGCCACAATATCATAGCCCCCCTCTAGCACCCTCTGACATCCCCCCCTCTCATCATTACTAAAGAATTTTCCAGATATTCTCTTGTTGGAAATGATGTATTAAATTTATTGGTTCAAGTTTTTCGAAACCCAATCCGACATCATACACCATGTCAAATCTCACCACCATAACACACTATTACCATCACTCTGGTACCTTCTGACACCCCCTTATCATTTTTAAGACAATTCCCAGATATTTTGATGATAAAAACCATGCCTAAATACATTTGTTAATATTTTCGCAACCCAAAACCCGTGATACACCATCTCAATTCACATGACTGTGCTGCATTATCACTGCTCCCCTCTTGCATCCTCTGGCATCCCCATCGTTCCTAAGATATTTTTCACATATTTTCCTGTTAAAAATATGATTTAAATCCAATTGTTAAAGTTTTTCTAACCCACCCTCAACGTGATATACTATGTAAATTAACACCACCGTGCCACACTATGCCTGGCCTGTGACACCACTTTGATACATATTACCGTTCCTAAAACATTTTTCAAATATTTTCATATTCAATACCCTGAACTAAATCCATTTGTTCATGTTTTTTCCATAAGCCAACCCTCCAAGATGCGCAATCTCAATTCAAACCACTGTGCCACATTATGACTGCCCCTCTTGCACCCTCATCATTCCTAAGACATTTTTCAGTTATTTTCGTATTATTGACTCATTTTCACAACCCAACCCCCGTGATACACTATGTCTTTTCACACCACCGTGCCACACTATGACTTCCACTCTAGCACCCCCACATCCTTGCTAAGACACATATATTTTATTATTAAAAATCATGCATTCCATCCTATTGTTTGTATTTTTGCAAGCCAACCTCAACGTGATACATCATCTCATTTCACGCCACACTGCAACACTAAAACTGCTAAACAGAATTTCTCTAGCACACCTCATCATCTCATCGCACCCTCATACAAATGATATACTGTCGTAGTTCACACCACTGTAACACATTATTACTGGCCCTCTAGCTCCCTTCATCATCCCAGAGGTAGTTTTTCAGATAATATCACGATAGAAATATGACTTAAACCCAATGGCTCGTGTTTTTCAAGCCACCCTCAACATGACCATCTCCATTCTCACCACTGTTCAACACTATGACTGACCCTCTGGCAATCTCTAGAACTCCTAAGATATCAAAAACCAACAAGTCAAGATATTAAGATATCTAAGAGCCCCTAAGATATACCCCCGAAAATATCAGCATTCCTAAGACATTTTACAGATATTTTCCTATTAAAAATCATGCATTAAATCTTTTGATTCATGTTCTTACGACCCAGCCCTCCATGATAGACCATGTCAATTCACATCACCGTGTCACACAAATATTGGCCCTCTGGCAAACTCTGGCTTCCTTCACCATTCCAAAGGCATTTTTCTCATATATTTTTCTAATAAAGCATGATTTAAATGGTTCGTGTTTCTGCAAGCCAACCACAACATGATACACCATTTCAATTCAAGCCAGCTTGCTAAACTATGACTTCCCCTATAACACCCTCTACCACCTCTTAATCGTTCCTAAGAAGTTTTCAGATATTTTCTTGTACAAAATTATGCATTAAATCCATTGGTTTACTTTTTTCACAAGCTAACCCTCCATTATACACCCTGTCAATTCACGCTACTGTGCCTGATTTTTAATGACTTCCCGGCACCCTCTAACAACCCCTCATCATCCCTAAGACATTTTTCAGATATTTTCTTGTTACAAACCATGCATTAAATCCACTGGTTCACGCTTTTGCAACCCAACCCTCCGTAATACACCATGCAAATCACACTATTGCTGGCCCTTTGGGCACCCTCTGGCCAGGGACACACACAGTCAGACACACAGGCACGGAGAGAGAGAAAAACCACAAAGGGAAAAGGACACACACACACACAATCACAGTTCTTTCAGATACACAGGCACACACAAACACTCAGACACACAGGCATGGAAAGAGACAAAAACAAACAGAGGGAGAAAAACACACACAAACACACAACCACGCAAAGTCGGACACTCGGGTACACAGACAGTAAAACACACAGTAACGAAGACAATAAAAACACTCAGAGGGAAAAACATACACTCACAAACACACACAGACAGCCACACAAAGTCAGACACACTGACACGGAGAGAGAGATAAAAACACAAAGAGGGGAAAAACACACACAGCGACACAACCACACAAAGTTGGACACATAGGCACACACAGTAAAACGATACATGACAGGATAGAGAGATAAAAACACAGAGAAGGAAAAAGAAACACACACATACAGCCACACTAAGTCGGACACACAGGTGCACACACAGTCAGACGCACCAACACGAAAAGAGAGACAAAAACACGCAAAGGGAAAACACACACATAAATACACAACCCCACTGTCAGAAACACAGGCACACACAGTCAGACACACAGGCACGAAGAGAGAGACAAAAACACACAGAGGAAAAAACACACACAACCGCACAAAAACAGACATATAGGTACACACACAGTCAAACACACATGCACGGAGAGAAAGAGAAAAACACAATGAAAAATAAACACACGCAAACACACAGAAACAACCACACAGGCAAACACAAAATCTGAAATATAGGCACGGAGAACAAGATAAAAACACAAAGAGGGAAAAACACACAAATATAAGCAAACACACAATGTCGGACACACTGACAAACACGCAGTCAGACACAGAGGAACAAAGAGAATGACAAGAACACACAGAGGGAAAAACAAACAAATACGACCACACAAAGTCAGACACACAGGCATAAATACGGTTAAACTCACAGGCACACACACACAGTCAAACACACAGGCACGGAGAGAGAGGCGAAAACACACAGCGGGAAAACACAAACACACACAGTCAGACACACTGGCACGGACAAGAGACAAAACATAGAGAAGGAAAAACACACACACGCGCACACATAAACACACAACAACACAAAGTAAGAAATGCAGGAACACAAATACACACGGTCAGACGCATAGGCATGGATAGAAACAGGTTTGACATATAGGCACACACACAGTCAGACACAAAGGCACGGAAAGAGAGACAAAAACACAAAGGAGGGAAAACATACACACAACGAAACAAAGTCTGTCCGCACACACAGTCAGACAAACAGGCATGGAGAGAGAGACAAAAACACACAGAGGGGAAAACACACATACACACATGCACATACACACATAAACACAAACACCCAACCACATAAAATCAGACAAACATACACACATAGGCACTCACACACGGTCAGACACACAGGCACAGAGACAAAAACGCACTTGGGATAAAAGACACACAAAAACAAACGCAACCACATAAAGTTAGACTCACAGGTGCATACACAGTCAGACACAAAGGCGTAGCGGGAGGCAAAAACACAGAGGGAAAAACACAGACAAACACATATGCCAACTCGTACTATTTTTAATGATTAAACCGTTTTCTTACATGCTAGGTTAAGTTAACCTAACTTGCACATGCTAGGTTAGATGGTGAGCCGTTTAACCTAATCTAACCTAGCATGTGAAGGTAGGTTAGGTTAACTTAACCTATTAGCATGCAAGAAAAAGACTTAATCATCAAAAGCAGGGCTGTCGTGGAATGGAGGGATAGGGCTATCATAGAATGCTGGGGTAGTGTTGTCATCGGACGTGTTACGCTGCCACTACTCATAAGAATAGTTTCGACATCTTTAGCTGTTCTGCTATTACGCCTTACAAAATTAGTTCCGCATATATCGCAAATTTTAGGTCCCTGGGAGAATCTTTCCATGGAGAAAGTTCTTGTGCGGGAAGAGAATTTTCCATGGAGGAGAGGGGGTTGGATTTCCCACCATTATTTAAAAAGCGATCGGCAATTAAATAAAAAACCAATATTATTCAATCGAAAGTAAGGAGCAACATTAAAACTTAAAACGAACAGAAAATATTACGTATATGAGGGGTTTTGCCTCTGCTCAATAAATCACTCTTAACATAAAGTTTTTTTAACCTTTAGAAGAGGTTATTATTCTAATTAAACAGCGTTTATGATTCAGGGGCCATTCTTAAATAACTGGAACAAAAATCAAACTTAGGTTATTATAAGTAAAATTTATATGCAAATTTCGTTTTAATTATTCATGTACGATGAGCCAACTTCAAAACCTGCATTAATTCAAAAATGTTCAGAAATTAAATACAAAATAATATTTGTTTTTACTGAAATCAAGGAGCGATATTAAAACTTAAGACGAACATAAATTATTCCGTATATGAAAGAGGCTGTCCACTCCTCAACGCCCCGCTCTTCGCGCAAAATTCATTTATTGTTTCAAAAAGTAGAGTTTTGGCAAAGAGTAAAAATTTAGCGTAAAGAGTAATTAGTTCAGGACGGGACAGTCCCATTCATATACCAAATAATTTCTGTTTGTTTTAAGTTTTAATGTCACTCCTTACTTTCAGTTTTAAAAAAAAACTTGTTTTTTCTTATTTAATTTAGAAAAGGAACTGACGGAAAAATTATGCAGTAATAGATTTAAAGTTTAAACCAACAGCCTTCTAGTGTTGGGACTCTAAACAGGGACTTATCAATTGAAAATGTACCACTTTTTTACTTAGTCCATAAAATCTCGAATCACTTTTTTCTTTTAGGGCTTAATTGAAATTTTCATTTCAATGAGCGAGTCCTGTAGCTATTAAATTAAAAAATAAGTTTTTTAACTGCAAGTAAGGAGCGAAGTTAAAACTTAAAACGAACAGAAATTGTTCCGTATATGAAAGAGGTTGTCCCCTCCTCAACACCTCGCTCTTTACGCTAAAGTTTGAGTCTTTATCACAACTTTACTTTTTAAAACAATAAAAAACTATTAAACAATAAAAAGCGTACAGCGCAAGGCGCTGAAAAAGGGACAACCTCTTTCATATATGGAACAATTTCTGTTCGTTTCAAGTTTTAACTTCGCTCCTTACTTGCAGTTAAAAAAAACTTGTTTTTTTAATTTGATTTCTAAACGTTTTTGAATTAATGCATGTTTTGATTTTGGCTCACCGCACATGAATAATTAAAACGAGATTTGCACATTATTTTTTTTTTTTTTTGCTAAATAGCTTTCTCATAGTTTTGATCAGACGATTTTGATGAAACAAAGGTGCGGGGGAGGAGGCCTACTTGCCTTCCAATTTCTGGTTACTTAAAAATGCAACAAGAATTCTTTATTTATTTTTTTACGAACGTTTTTGTTAGTAATAAATATGCGTAACTTACGAATTAACTTCCGTAATGAAATTCTATATTTAGTGTATTTTTATTACGTACATGAAAGGGTTCGGCCCCTCGTCAATACCTCGCTCTTTATACTAGAGCTTGAATTAGTCCCAATTCTTTAAGAACGACCCCTGAGTCACAAAGGCCGTAGAATAAATATTTGAAATTACTAAAATACTTTAGCGTAAAGAGCAAGGTATTGTGGAGGAGACGGACTTCCTTATATATGTAATATTTTCTGTTCGTTTTAAGTTTTAATGCTGCTCATTACTTCCAGTTGAAAAAAAAATATTTATTTTCTCATTCTTTTTTTAATAATGCTAGAAAATCCTGCATTATATCATGAGGGAAGATAATTCCGCCATGGATATATCCTCCCACGTAACCCTCTCCCCCGATACACCCATACCCAACGCAAAAAATACCCCTGAAAACCTCAGTAAACTTCCCTGCAGCCCCTCCCCCGGGGAATGTGGGGGATGAAGTCGTCCCCAAAGACATTGTTGTTAGGTTTTCGACTAAGTTGAATAGAATGGCTATCTCAAAATTTTTATCCGATGAAAAAATGAGCGTGGGAGGGGGCCTAGGAGCATTTCAATTTATTCGGTCACCCAAAAAAGGCACTAGAACTTTTAATTTCCGTTAGAATGAGCCCTCTCACGACGTTCTAAGGCCACTGGGTCGATACGATCACCCCTGGGGAAAAAAAATTAACACGCATCCGTGATCTGCCCTCTGGCAAAAAATACAAAATTACACATTTTTGTAGATAGGAGCTTCAAACTTCTATAGTAGGGCTGGGCTCTCTGATACGATCTGATGGCGTGATTTTCGTCAAGATTCTATGACTTATAGGGGGTGTTTTTCCCTATTTTCTAAAATAAAGCATATTTTTTCAGGCTCGTAACTTTTAATGGGTAATACTAAACGTGATTAAACTTACATATTTGAAATCAGTATTAAAATGTGATTCTTTAGATGTAACTATTAGTATCAAAGTTCTGTTTTTTAGAGTTCCGGTTACTATTGAGTCGTGTCGCTCCTTACTACAGTTCGTTACCACGAACTGTTTGAAAAAATTACATGGATAATTTTCAATGTAATACCTTAAGTTAGGTATACTTCTCTCAGACCACACTGGCTTTCTATGGCGTACAAATAAACATTCAAATGGTGGTAAATCCATTTATGAGACAGTGAAAACGGTAAAATTATCAAAGAAAACGGTAAAATTTCGATTATATATGCGGCGATCGTCACCAGTAGGAATAAGTAGATCTCTATGTGATTTGTGGGCTTACTCCCGAAAATAACATCCCGATGAATTAGGATTAATGGGGTGATCACGACCATATGTAGCACCTTTCTTATTAAGAGTTTCACCCCTGCACATCGAGCTTATTAGCCCTGTCCTAATGCCTACGTCATCTTCTGGTAACATCCTATATTAAATGGTCCGATTTCCATTATCGTTTCCAATGCTCTCAGAAACACGTTCAACTATATCAAATTGTCCGAATTCTACTTTGGTTTCCAAGGCTCTTAGAAACACGTTCTATTTTCTGGTATTATAAACTTGGTTCTTCTAATTCCCATTTTGACAAGACAAGGCATCATAATTTCCACGAACCCGTGTCCCACTTAGGCTTCTAAAATCCCAAATAGATTAGAAAATAAAACTGACCCACATTACAATAAAATTAGGTGGCATGTTTCCCGCTCTAAAACTTACATTCCAAAGTTTACAGATTTTCCCTCCATTTTTTTCTAAATTATTTTCGTTGGAAATAATTTTTCAAATATAATACATTTTCTACAGAAGGTACTTAATGCCGGCATAAAAACTATTTTAAGAGTAGGATATTAAAGGAAGAGAAAAAAATATCCACACAAAATGTCATATCATCATAATGTGGATATCATAATGTCAATATTATAATGTCATGTCATTATCATGTTGCTTCACGGGTCTTGAAGGATTGATCCAAATTGTAAATTTCTTCAGATATTTCCTTGTAGTTCATTTATGGTTCCCCATGGAAGTGTTTGTGCACTCATCATTCATAGAAATTTTAATATAATAATCAAATTGAAATGTCACTTTCTAGGCCACGCTTGCAATGTTGTTCGCACAAAATTCGCAGTCCCTACATCTAAGTAATAAATACGCTGTTCTTCTTAAAAAAGATTCATAGACATCGAAGAGAACAAATTCAATACAGTGAAAATGTATCTGTGAACAAAATAATTCGTATAAAAAATAAAAAACAAGGATTTTCAAATATTTTGATGATCAAACCAAGGTATTTTCCTGAATAATTTCCCAATTCAATTATTTTATTTTTCTAAATTTCATTTAACAAACTTTTAACCAATCTTAAAATCAAGCTTTTGAATTTTCCCCAAAATAAAATAAAACAACAGAGATTTCAACAGACGGCAAACTGAAGAAAATTTTAATTATTAATGCTCTTTTTTAAAACCTCTCAACTTCATTGGCTTGCTTCCCTCCCTAGACTTACTAGGTTTAGAAGGCTCTACAGTATTTTACATTTCGCTTCCTGAATTCGGAACTACCTTTCTACCATAACTGACTCATCATATGTCCATAATTGTACAATGAGGGGTAATTTCATCAAAATTCTGGGAGGGGGGAAAAGTTGGAGCTGATTATCTCAGGTCAAGTGAAATGACTGCCAAAAATGAAAAATGGGACATATTTTCCAAATTTGGTTTGATGAGTCCCATATTTTCTGGCCACAACACGCAATTGCGACATTTCCAGGCGATAAATCTACATTGCTCGATAAATAATTAGAAGAGTTGATAAAAAAATATGGATTCCCAAAGTTTTGTCTTTACAATTATCCTTGATTGCAAAAGTTGAAAATGAAATATATATATATTATAATAATTATGAAAAATTGGGAAGTACTATAAATCTATCGTCGTGGATTAATGTGGTCAAATCAAGAAAATAATTCAACACAAATGTAAAAGTTAGAGCTATCTCTGTATGGATAAAATGTGTACTATTTTCACCTGAAACAAACGTTCTTGGTAATAGGTTATAGAGGTATAGAGAAAGTGCCTAAGCCTGAACTTTTGTTTTTATCATAATTTAATCATAGCTGGTTCATCATATGTCATTTTCTCTTGCTCTCGTTTCTCTCTTTTTCTCTCTGCTAAATTAAGACTAGGCTTGATAAACCAACCAAATATGTAAATTCTTCTTTCCTGTTGGCCCAATAAACGCACATCCCATCGGACCGGCCGTATCCTACGGAAAGACGAATTTTCTGATTCTAAAGTTATTTTATCATAAAACAAAATTAAAATAGTTTACTGTCTTCACATCTGACACAGATCTACCCGTAAGTAACTATTCATGCAATAATTTTATTACAAAATGCACTGCAATGCTTGGCATGACGATTATAGATATTTGGCGTTCCCTTTTTATGGCCAACGCCTTTTACACTATAACAAAACATTAAAAATTAAACGAAGTAAAAGAAACTCGCTGTGACCTAAATTTGCATTTCTTTCTGCAAATTCATCATACTCTCACTAGTGGCGCTTTTTGCAGGGTTTCTGGGGCTCGGTGATCCACCAGATATCCCATTCCGTGCCAGGTTCAGGCCTTCCTGATTGAGCATCCTCCGAACTACACTTCCCCCAGGCTCCTCCTTATAACCTGGTTTGTCGGTCGACCATCTTCCGCCCTTTCACCAGTCCCAGCACCACACTGAATTATGCTTCCCCTAGAGGTATCATTATAACCTGCGAGTTAGTTTGTTGGTAGACTAATGTCTGCCCCTTCCCCAGCACCAGCACCACGCTGAATTACCATCCCCCAGGTTTATCATTTTGACTTGCGAGCTGATTCCTCAGTCAACTAATACCTGCCCCTTTACCAGCACCGCATATTCTTTACGTGAATGCCCTTTAAAGAATAATCGCGCCACTTCATTGGCCCAAGATACTCTAGTGCTCTCTCGACCCCAAAGGTGACCCCCAAAGGTGAGTCTCTCGACCCCAAGTGTAACTTTCGAAATCCTTTACCGCTCCTACGACCCCATAAAGCTCTCGAAACATATTGTCCATTTTACTAAAGGTCAAATTTAAGCTTTGCTGAAAGTTGAAACCAGTTGGAGTCTTTCCTTATTACCCATTTGTATTAACAAGGCACAGAAATCCAACTTACTTGTACTTGCACTCGTTGTATCCAACGAGCTAACATAAACAGCAATTAAAAAAAATGTGTTTTGTATTTCTCAATTCTTTTTTTTTTCAATTTTAGAAAAATTTATCTTATTTTTACCCCACTTAAACCAGCCCCATTTATCAATACCTTATTCAGTGAATAAATTAATTTCCAAAACTTAGATAAAACATGCGGTATAGAAAAGGCAAAGCAGCACCATTCACTGACATTTTTTTGTTTTGGATATTGTACTGATCCTATCAAGCTTATTTGCTAGCAGGCTATTTCCTTGGGAAGAAACAGAAAATCCAAGAAATTCTAAATTTTCCGGAAAACTTCAACTTTTTATGCCATACTAGCTGTTGGGGTGGCGCTTCGCGCCACCCCAGCCTACTTGCAAATACAATAAACTATGACCTTTATTACAAATAGGCAAATTTTATTTACATTTCCAATGCCATCCGAAAACTATAGCTTATCGAAAGGGTTTTACAACTTTCATTAGAAATTTTATAATTGCACTGGGATCCTATTTTATGCAATTGAAGATTTGTGGGACACGATAAGAAGGTCAATAAATCTACATTTTAAAAGAAAAATAACGCTACTAACAAGTGTCTTATGCCACGATGCGAACAAGCGTGACTTACCTAATTATTTTTCTTGGGATGATTGCATGCAACAATATAACAAACAGCATCAGCAGCGAGTAGAAATGGCGTCAAATAACAAAGTCCTTAGTGAGGAATTGAAATGTCTCTTCGCCATAAGTAAACAGGCTAACTTTCTTGCATTGAAGACAAAAAATTAGCGCGAATTTGTGCAACTAGCATCTTCTCAGACGATGTGGTGTAATCGGTGCAGGTCCAAATACAAGGTGCAAAGAGTTCAGTTCAGATAAGACTCAGTTCAGATTTAGCATTCATTCAGTGAACATCTTAAACCGAATTTACTCTCACAAAGTTTTGATAAAACAAGAACGCATTCGAGGTAAATGCTCCTACTTTGCATCGGACCGTTCATTTAGTGTTAAGCATGGTTAGTTTGCTGTCGAAATTTTTTTGGATAGATTCAGATGCCAATATTACGCAAAGTGAGTAATTAAAGGAGTTTTTTGTGGTAGTATATTTCTACAGTCTATTTTTCTTGGAGTTCAATTACTATTTTGTATAATGGGAGGAAAAAATCTGACGAGTTTTTTCTCATATCCAGTCCTATGGAAGGAATCTCATTGAAATCACTAGCTGATAGTTTGAGTCTAGTTTTACAGACTGTTAAAGAAAATTCAAAATGAGCTGAATGTTAATTTTAAAGGATTAGATCAAAGGATTTCTAAGATCGAGGAATCTGTATTGGAATCGAAATTGAAGGTAGAAGGTATTAACCCTAAAGTGATGAGCCTTGAGGTAGTAATTAAACAAAAAAAAAAAGTTTTTTTAAATGAAAGTAAGGAGCAAGATTAAAACTTAAAACGAACAGAAATTACTTCGTATATGAAAGGGGTTTTTCCTCCTCAACGCCCCACTCTTTACGCTAAAGTCTCTCTTAACTCTACATTTAAAACAGTAAAAAACTTTAGCGTAAAGAGCGGGGCGTTGAGGAGGAAAAGCCCCTTTCATATACGGAGTAATTTCTGTTCGTTTTAAGTTTTAATCTTGCTCCTTACTTTCATTTAAAAAACTTGTTTTTTTGTTTAATTTCTGGACGTTTTGAATTAATGCATGTTTTGATCTTGGCCATCCGCACATAAATAATTAAAACGAAATTTACACACTGATTTTTGGGGGCTAACTGGATTTTTCATAGTTGTAATCGGAAGATTTCGAGAAAAAGGAGCGAGGGAGGAAGCCTAGTTGCCCTCCAATTTTTGATTACTAAAAAAGGCAATTATAACTTTTAATTTTTTACGAACGTTTTCATAGGTAAAAAAAATATACGTAACTTAGGAATTAACTTACGTAGCGAACTTCTATATTCTTATGTTTTTAATGCGAATACGAGGGGGCTCACCTTTCTTCGATACCTCGCTCTTTACACTAAAGCTTAAATTTTGTCCCAATTCCTTAAGAATGACCCCTGAATCACAAAGGCCGTAGAATAAATAGTTGAAATTACTAAAAATACTTCTGCGTAAAGAGCGAGGTATTACGAGGAGGTCAATCCCTCATATGCGTGATAATTTCTGTTCATTTTAAGTTTTAATGCTGCTCCTCACTTTCATTAGAAAAAAACTTTTCATATTAATTTTTAATTGTTTTTTTAAATAATGCTAGAAAATCCTGTGCCCCCTCCATTGAAAGCCTCTTCCCCCATGAGAAGTTCCTCCATGGAAAGATCCTCCCACGTAACCCCCCCCCCCGTTCAACTCTCCCCCCAAACCAAAAAATCCCACTGAAAACGTCTGTACACTTCCAAGTGACCATTACTATATGTAAAAACAGGTCAAAGTTTGTAACTTGCAGCTTCTCCCACGGGGACTGCGGGGGAGTAAGTCGTCCCCAAAGACATAGTTATTAGGTTTTTCGACTATGGTGAATAAAATGGCTATCTCAGAATTTTGATCCGGTGACTTTGGGGAAAAAATGAGCGTGGGAGGGGGCGTAGGTGCCCTCCAATTTTTGTCACTTAAAACGGGCACTAGAACTTTTAATTCCCGTTAGAATGAGCCCTTTCGCGACATTCTAGGACCCACTGAGTCGATACGATCACCCCTGGGAAAAAAAATAACAAACAAAAAAACAAATAAACACGCATCCGTGATTTGTCTTCTGGCAAAAAATGCGAAATTCCACATTTTTGTAGATAGGGGCTTGAAACTTCTACAAACGGGTTCTCTGATACGCTGAATCTGATGGTGTGGTTTTCGTTAAGATCATATGACTTTTAGGGGTTGTTACCCCCTGTTTTCTAAAATGATGCAAATTTTCTCAGGCTCGTAACTTTTGATGGATATGACTAATCTTGATGAAAGTTATATATTTAAAATCGACGTTAAAATGCGATTCTTTTGATGTAACTATTGGTATCAAAATTCCATTTTTTAGAGTTTCGGTTGCTATTGAGCCGGATCGCTCCTTACTACAGTTCGTTACCACGAATTATTTGACCAACGATTTGAAGAACCACATTTCTGTGCTGGTTGATGAAAATTCTTTACTGAAATCGCATTTATCTATCCTAAGGCATACAATGATGAAGCTGGAAAGTAAAGAAACTGATAAAAATATTCTAGTATGGAACGTGACAGCGATTGATACCGTAAACGCTCAGGCGATTTTCGATAGTATAATTTTGTCATGCCTTGGGATCCACGAGGTACCCAAATACACGATAGCTGATATTAAGCCTGAAAAAAGGCTGATGAAGGTTATCATGGAGAACCGGGAGCTGAAAGTGGCAGTTCTAGAACAGGCTCGAAATCTTCGTGGAAAAACTATCATGGGCAATCAGAATGTTTTTCTATCCGATTATTCTCCCCCGTCTGTTCGAGAAGTTCGAAAAAAAACTTTTAGCTATCCGAACCAGTATTCGTGAAAAAACAGGTTTTGAAACTTGGATTGCGAGATCCATACCACCATCTCTATTTATCCGTCGCCTTAAGGAAGGGCCAGTGGAAATGTTTTTCTCACCAGATATTAGTAGCCTGATTCAAACGCAACGACAGCGAAGGCAAGGAAATGGCCGGGGTCTATGGACTGGATTACATGACTGAATATTTTTTTTTTCTTTTTTTGTTTAGTGAGTTTGTGGAAGCCCGGACAATTTTTGTGTTTTGATCAGAAAATAGTATTGCTTGAATTATTTGTTGAGTTAGTTTGGTCCGATGCAATAAAAATAGTAATAGTGACTTATATAATGGTATCTTCTGCTACAACAAATATTTTGTGTCTTTTTTATTGTATTGCTATTTGTTTTTTTGTTGTTTTTTTTTTGCACCAACAGTATAGCATTAGAACAAACTCATTTACTGTGAGTTTTAGTGCTTTTACTTTTCAATGGGGGAGGAGTTCTTAGTTTTTTTTCCTTGTTTCTTTTTCTTTTCTTTCCCCGTTTTTTCTAATTTATTCTTACCTTGATTTTATTATCATTGTTTATCCATACCTTAATTATATTATTTTTTTACCCTTCTTTCCTTATATTTTTTTCTTATACCTGTGGTCTGGTGGGCTTGGTCGTGGGGCGGAACTGCCATCCACCATGAGTAGTGGCCAGGCTGGTATCAACTCTTTGGGGGATCGTTTACTTGATTGACAAAATAATCCTTTAGGTATTGAAAATATTATTAATAATTCAATTGGAAATAGAAATGAGATGAATAATGATTCTAATTCGGCTTTTAAAAGTAAGTATATTTCGCAATTAAATGGTTCTGCCTTCTCTAAACGAGATGATATTTTCTCTGTGCTTCATCTGAACATTCAGGGACTCTGCTCGTCTTTTGATGAGCTGAAACGGATCTTTAGTGATAGAACTCCTGATGTTATAGGATTATGTGAAACTTTCCTGGATTCAAAAAAGGATATCCTTCTAGATATTCCAGGATATAGGATGGAGAGGTTGAATAGGAAACAGATGGCGAGAGGTGGCCTTATGCTTTATATTGCTGATCGTCTTGCATATAATGTCCGAAATGATTTGAGCAGAAATGAGGAAGGAATCTTTGAATCCCTATTTATTGAGATTAAATCAATGCGTAAGTATTTAGTTGTGGTTTTGGTTTATAAGTCCCCCAGTGGATCTATTCCTTCGTTTTTGAAAATTCTGGAAGAAGTTTTGGACTCAGTCCAAAAACATCCCTGTGAACTAATCCTTATGGGTGATTTTAACCTCAACCTGCTGGATCAAAATTCTGCTTCAACTATTGATTTTTTATTAATGATGCTCTCTTCGGGAACTCTACCTTCAGTTTGCATACCAACCCGAGTTACAGAAACACAAGCGTCTCTTTTCGATAATATATTTTCGTCACTGGATGTTTTAGATAATTTGGTGCTGGTAAGTGATATTTCTGATCATTTTCCCGCTATTTCGCGACATAAGGGTGCTGATCAAGCGCAGCGTATAGCATCACCATCTAATCTCCCATTTTTCCGTTATGGTGATACTGAGCTAAGTCTACTTAATTCTCGCCTGGCTGATGTACCATGGGGTAATTTTGTTTCTGATTCAGATTTTAACCACTCTTTTGATTCCTTTTATGATTTAGTTAAAGAAGGAATCCTGGAAATTTGCAATCGGGGCCCAGCGCCCCATACTTCAAAAATGATAGCACCACTGAATCCATGGATGACTCTAGGTCTCCATAAAATCTGGAAAAGAAAAAAATTATTTGTGGAAGCTTTACAAGGCTTCACCATCTTTAGCTCATCATGAACGATTCAAGGCCTATAGGAATATATTTAATTCTCTGTGTTAGTAGGCAAATTCTCAGTATTATCATAGGAAATTTTCTGAATGTGGGAAGGATGTAAGTAAGACATGGTATTTAATTAATTCAATTCTTAGACCTACTCCCCCTCTGCCTTCAGTTCCATCAATGCTGAAAAGAGATGGTAAAACCGTCCAAGGAGATGTAGATGTTCAGCTAGAGCTTACCTCCTATTTTCCCAATATAGGAAAGGTAACTGCTTCCTCTGCAAGATCTGCAACTTCTAGTTGCGATTTCAGAGCCTTTCTTGGACCCTCATTTTTGAAGTCGATGGTCCTGAATTCTGTTTCTGAATTTGAGGCAGCTCATATCGTGAATGCTCTTAAAGGATCATCCTCTTCAGGACCAGACAAAATTCCTACAAGGGTTATCCGTGCCATTCTGCCTGCTATTCTGTCACCAATGACTAAGCTCGTCAATCTGTCTTTCGAGAAAGGTATTTTTCCTGAATCTCTCAATCGAGCTAAGCTTATAGTACTCTATAAAGATGGTTCTCGGAGTGATCCTGCTAAATATAGGCCAATTTCTCTCCTATCTGTCTTCAGCAAAATTTTTGAGAAGGCTATGTTATCCAGGCTTCTTAGTTTTCTGGATGCAAAGGATTTTTTGCATGATTTCCAGTTTGGATTCCGAGCAAGTCACTCTACGGAGCATGCTTGCGCAGCTTTATCGAATTTCATTCACTCAGCAATAGATTCTGGTCATATCCTGGCAGCTTTATTTTTGGATGTTCGTAAAGCTTTTGATTCCTCGACTCATCGGATTCTTCTTTGGAAACTATCACATATTGGTATAAGATCAAACGCTTATTCTTGGTGTGATTCATATCTTTCTGGTAGGCTTATTTCAATTGATCTGCTTTTCCGGAGCCCTTCTGAAGTATATTATGGCGTCCCGCGGGGATCTGTTCTTGGTCCCATTTTATTTTTGATTTATGTTAATGATCTGATTTCGGCTGTAAAAAACACCAGGCCTCTGGCATGTTGCAAGCTGTGTCAGCCTGATGTTCAGTCATGTTCCAATAATGAAGATTTTCTTATGAAGATTTTCTTGTTGATTTTACAGATGATACCACTCTTGGGACCCTTGGGAAGACGGAATGTGATATCAAGTCTAACCATGTGGTATTATTTGAGAGAGTTATGTCATGGTTTAGTGCCAATTACTTGGTCTTGAATGTTGGTAAATCACATTTTCTTATTTTTTCTCGAATTGGTGTAGCTTTCCCTCAGCTTACACACCTTCAGGTGTCACAAGGCTCCTTGTGTAGACCAGAGAATCGGGTGGTCCAGTTTCTTGGTATCCTGCTTGATGAGAATCTTTCATTCAGAAACCATGTATTCATGATTAGGGTTAAGGTCTCACGGAGTTTGGGTATCATTCGAAAACTTTGATACATATTTCCTGGATCTATTCTGAAACTTCCTTTTTTCTGTCTTGTCCAGTAATATGTTTCTTATTGCCCCATTGTATGGATTTCTACTTTTCCGTCTACGCTGCGGTGACTTTCCGTCATGTATAATAAAGCACGGCGTCTGGTTATGGACACCAATCGGTCTTCACCAACACAGCTCTTACGTCTACCGTTATCAACCTTAAAATAAGGCTGATAACGGATAATGATCAATATCTATTTGTAGAGAGATCAATGAAGGATTGCTTGTAGAGAGAGAGGAGAGATTTGATTTTGGAAATTTTGAGAAGTAGGTGTTAGTCAAGTATAAATAATATTGGAAAGTTCGTCCAGGTAGGTTTGAGGCACCGTGATGATTTTCTTACATAACTAGTTTTAGTGTCTTTTCAGTCTATGTTTTGTTGCTGTATTTTTTCGCTTGTTTTGTGTATGTCACCATGGCCCAGTTGGGTTTTCGTGTGAATAAATCAATCTATCTATCTATATTCGACGGGAATAATATCCAGGAACCTAAAAAGTCTGTAATTGCCAGTGGAAGCAAAATTGTAATTTTCTTCGATATGAGTTCCCTCTCTCCGCGGACCATGTCTCTTTACTCTTCTCATATGCTACTTACAAACTGTTTGACAATCATTCTGATCCCGCTTTCCCTAACATTGTCAATGTCGAAGAGAAGGAACCATAAGGATCATTTTTTTTTAAATTGACAGGGAAAGACCGGTGGAATTCCTTGAGTTGGTGAAAAGTTTTTTTCCCATAAATTATTAGCCCATGACAAAGGACTATTTGAGTCCGTGTAGAATTTCATTAATAGAGGATGGGGGTATCTATTGGACCTCTTCAAAACAAACCCCAAATTACACAGTACATTGATGATCATGAAGTTAATCATAAACGATTCAAACAGTTGTTAGTTTACTTCACACAGCTTGGACGCACATTTTTAGTATCGAAAGGATAAATGTCTTTACATGTTAATAAATCCTATTTTCCACCATTGAAACAGCAATGTTCAAAACCTACATAAATTATCACTTTTTGAACTTGAATCAGCTCTTTTAGGAATTTGAGGAAGAACCAGAAGGAATAAACAAAATGAGTTTTATTCAAGCGCTCTTTACCAATGTTCATTGTGTTTCCGTGTAAAATCGGAGATTAGTAGACTTTTGATGACTTCGGTATGATTTTGTTCGAAAAACTGCCTTTTACTCATGCACCGTCTACAACTTCACCTCTCTGAAGTCATGCCATCACAGTTTGTTTGAATTTCAGATCATATTTGGAATTCTTTATATAAACCGATAAAAAGTATTGCTGTGTATTGTAAAAATTATATGATTTCTGGGCCAACCTCTGAAAATTATGTCCCAATGAGTTGTGGCCATCGAAGTGATCATGGTAAAGAAAAACATGACCAATTAAACTGGGGTACTTTGTAGGCTCGTAAAGAAACCAAGTCCCATACTTAACAAACTCAATTGATTGCCCTCAAACTATATATGAAATATCATTGGTAAGTGTCCTGTGGCTACCTGTAGTAATTGCTGTAAATTTGTTTTCATAATATACTTTTACTGCTAAGATTGATAAAAACAAAGTTAAAACTTCTGAATCAGCTTCAAATGGCAATTTTCTTTTACTTGGCAAATTTTTTAAGGGGTTAGTTAAATGTTCGGTTAGTATTGGCCGAATATTATTACGTGGTACGGTCTTGAACTTGGAGATTCATCTCTAAGAGCTTCTTTAAAAAATCAGATTTAAGTAGCCGCAGTCGTGGCATCTTCACTTTACGCTCCCAAAACCTAACCATATTCACGGGCCTACAACTTTTTAGTGAATGAATCATCAAATATCCTCCGACTATTAAACTATTTACATTTCTATTTACACCTAGCCATCTCTTATAATATCAAAGTAGTAACCTTTCTAACTTATCCTCAAACTTATAACGCATAATGCATCACAGATCCCACCTTATTCCTAAAAATCCCTTTTTGTATCTTAATATCTCTTATATTCCTTATCTACTTCTTTAAAATTATGTTCGAACACATCCTGCCCATTTCCTCACTGCAACCTATATTTTTGCTAAATATTTTACCCTTTACCTTTATCGTCACCCATAGACATTTCTAATCTTCCTTAACTTGGAGCTCTCTACCTTCAAAAATAAATTTATTTCCCTCAATTAATTGACAACCAGTCCTAAACATTAAAATAACTGCTTACTAACATTAAACTTAAGTTTAATATGAAAGATTTTTGTAACAAATTCAGTAGCTTTTGTAACTTCTGATCTGAATCTGCAACTAAAACATCTTTATCATCTCTGACAACGAGCATGCACATCCCTGACATATCCAATGTCAACATTGTGGCTCTCTTCTCATCCATAAATTTGTCTAGACTATTTATGAAAATACTAAATAGCTTATACGATAGGCTACATTTGTACTTTACTCCTGTCTTATATTTTACTACCCTAGGCACATTCCTACCAACCTTAACAACTGATTCTGTTGCCCTATAAACTCTTACTCAAATAACTACAAATCTATCGGAAGTTCCGCCTATAATAGACTGTCCACAATACGCACCCAATCTAAATTTTAATTGCACTTTTTTCAAGTCCACAAATGTTGCATTTTTTCCTGGGTATTCTGTATTTGTTTACTAGAACTCGCAATTTGAAAATGTGGTCTACAACTCCACATCCTTCTCTGAAACCGGCTTAAACTTTACTAAGCACCTCTTTCCAACATCGTCATCTTTTCAACCTAACAAAACTATCAACTAGATGATTCCCCATATAACTAGCCTACCAGGGTCACTTATCTTCCTTTTTATATAATAGAGGCATCACCACCAGAATCCACTTCGGTGGGCATATTCTTTTCTTTAAAATAACTGTGAAGAGTATTGGCAGGATTCGAAGTAAATATGATCTTCGGTGTTTCCAAAATGATGCTGGCATACCATCTGGATCAGGTTTTTCTTTCATATTTTTCAATGAGGTCCATGCTTCATTTGGTTCCACTGGGTCTGTCAAGAAGATATCGCTTTCTTCCAGGAGAAAACCAATTTGACTGCGGAGTTAGTCTGAAAATTTTTGTAGCTGACTACTCCCTCTCTCCTTCTTTTCTAAATACTCTGGCCGCGAAGCTGCTGGAAGACAAAACTGTTTCGGTATGGTCATATTACCTCTCCCTGTTAAAATGATTCCTTATCCTCACGTATAAACTGCTTTACCATCTCTCTATGATTCTCCTTTTTTACACTTTCTTTGTCTTCACCAACTTTTCATATTCTTTACGGAGTCTATGGTATAATAACAACCGATACTCCCTAGGGAACGATGGTTAAAAAAAATTCAGGAATGCTTGAATTACTTCCTATCTTTTAGCTAAGAATTCCTCATAAGAAAAACAAATACTTGATTGTTCCTGTTTTCTTCTTTCCCATGCTCTTAGGGCTTAACTCTCTAACTACTGAACACGGATTATCTATACTACCTTTATCGATTTCATCCATCTGTACTGTTTCTTTACATCTTTCCAACTCCTCTTCTACCCGTTCTTCACCAATGACTAATAACCTTAACAAACCTCTCCACCTACATCCTGTACTCTCAACCGAGACAAAACCACAAACTTTTCATATTCAATATCTGTATCTAATGTAGCTCTTTTTTTACTAGCCATAAATTTCTTACGCGCTATTATTTCTAATGAAGTCTCAATTGGCACGTGGTCTAACCCTGTCACTTCCAAAACCCTAAAGCCCCAACACGATCGCAAAATAGACACATCTACCAAAACATAATACACCACACTGGGGCAATACTCGAAAAAGATGCAAATTCACTGACTTTTTTATCCTCCCCAACTCTTCCATTTAAACCCACTAAATTTTCCATCCCACAAAAATCCAATAAATCCATTTATTTATCTTACTAGTATTGCACTTACTTGCTCTTAACTCTACTCTTTCCTGATTGGCATTAAATTTAAATTAAATTACATTAAATTTACGTTTTGGAACTGGTGGCCCTTTGTTCAAATGATACCCGTGGCTTCACATCTTCCCTATTTTGCTTACCTTCCCAATAATCTTCAAAATATCCTTGCGATCCGCTCCTTCGCCTATTTTCCTCGCTATTTGCACGAGCGTAAGATATCCCAGTTACAAATTGCCATCGTTTTTATATACCATCAGAAAAATGGTCATTAAGCATTATTATCAACAGAGAAAGCATCGTTGTTTTTATTTGAAGCAGTCTGTTGCAAATTTTGAAGATATCTGTTAGCTTACTGAGCCAATCTTTTAAGTTGGCGAACCGAAAATGATTCACTAATGCAACACCTTTGAAAGAAATGGACAAAAACAAAGATGAACATTGGTGAAGGTTTTCTGAAAATAAATTCAACGTGTAACATTACAAATAACTTCAACTTGTTTGAAAAAAAACCTTAGTTTTGCCAAATAAATGAGATTTACTATACATCAAGTGAAAATGCCATCTATTTATAAGATAGGCAGCATTCCTTCAAGCTTGGAATTATATTACTTACCAACTTAAATCATCCCAACTTATGGAATTATTGTTTCGATTTCTCAGCTCAAATTGGCCGCCTGACAGTGACGTCGTGGAGGGGAGAGGAGTTGCCCCCCCCCCAATAATTTGGGGGGAAACCTATAATTTATTAAGAAGCTTTAAAACTGTTGCTTATTTTAAGTGTCAAATTTGCTCTTTACTTTAGGCAGATAAACTTTTTTAATTAATCCATGCTCGTTTTTAACATAATGAAAACGAGAAAAATGGGGATCCATTTCACTTCATAATATGTTCCAAATTAATGTTTTTCCAAATATGCTGCCTTTGAAACCTTATCACCAAGCAAAATATGACTCTAGTTAATCGGGAAATTGAAAAATGTTCTATGTTTCCTGTTTCACTACATTTGCTCTGATCAATTTTTTCCCTGGTATTTAAGATGATTTTACTTCCTAAAATCTATCTGTTTAAAGTTTAGATTCTCTTGTTTGAAAACTTTCAAAAGAATAAATGAATACACTCTCTACATCTGCAAATTGGACGAAATGGAATCATTGAAGAGTAAAAAGGTAGATAAACATCGAATATAACTTCCAGATTGAAAAAGAAATCATTGAAAAAGAAAATGAGACTTGGTGATTTTTACAATGATATTCGTGTTATAACTAGATAGGCCAAATCGGTTGTGGTTTTGGTCATGGAATTTGGTAGAACGATATCCCCGTCCAGAAATCATTCAATTGTATTAATTTTAATTCCAGCATTCAACTTCAACTGAATATTCAACTGAATTCAACCTTTTATTTATCATTGAAACGCCTAATAAGTGCTGATAACGCCCTATTCCATACGGTTTGGATTCACACACTAACCCATAAATGCAGAACCGCCTCTATGTATAATACCTTGATGACTACTTGCTATTTTGAATTTTCTAAATCTTTGTTTTAAACAGCTCCAAAAAAGGAATTGACTTAAATATGCTAAGAATTATGGCTGAAATCAGTCGTACTTCACATAACGCCAGCGCTACTTGCGGAAAATTTGTCTCTGCATCAGCATGTTGTACGGAATGTCTACTGAGAACAAAATAAAATGAATTTAAGCAAAATATGCATATTTTCAGCTTTCTTGTTCATCAGGGTAGTGTCTAATCATCCTACATTTTCAAATGTTAATAAAATAGTACTATAATAGCAGAAAGTGCTATTTTAATACTGTTACAGTCAATGTTTTTACTATAACACCGAAACAGTATTTTTACTTTACCTTCGGTTTGTCGCTAACTGCTATATGTTTTCTTATTGATAGTATGGTACTCAGTAGCCTATGGATTTCAAACAGTAAGGTTGTTTCCAATCATATATGTTTCAATAAAAGAAGCCTTGTGCGTCTATATTCCGGCTACTGCTCCCCATCAATTACTTTTTTCGGTGGTGTTTACCACATCCTGCGAAAAACAGACGAGTAACAACTGAGAGTATATTACTTTACGTACACCTAGTAGCCTATCTAATGCTCTTCCCTCAGTCACAAAAGAACAAAAAAATTGTAGGAGTATCTGCTGCCAGATACTTCGACAAATCTGGCTGAGATGGCGTATAAACGGCGCTAGAACTTTTTATTTCTGTTGGGAAAAGCCCTCTTCCAAACTTCTAGGGCCATTAGTTGGATAAAATCACCCATGAAAAAAACGCATCTGTCTGGCAAAAAATACAGAATTTCACATTTTTGTAGATAAGAGCTTGAAAGCTCTAGAGTAGGATTATCTGATATGTTGAATCTGACGATGTAATTTTCGTTCAGATCGATTGACCTTTGGGCGGTGCTTTCCCCTTTTTCAAAAATCATGCTCAGGCTCGCAGCTTTTGATGGGTAACATTAAACTTAATGAGCCTTCTGTATTCTGAATCAGCATAAAAATTTTACTTTTTTGTATTCTGATTTTATCAAAATCCTAATTTTTAGACATTCAGCCATTATTGGGCCGAGTCACTGCTATTTACAGGTTCGTTACACAAACTGGTTGAAAATATCCAACACGCAAAGGAAATCTCTCAAACTTAAAGGTCGGCATAAAAACATTCAAATAAACGTTAACAATTGAAGAAATCCTAGTTCAAAACCTGACATGACATACACCCATATTGAACAAACACGCTCGTTTTTAGCTTGGAAAATGCTACATCGGTCCAGCCCTAATGAAAACATTGTGGCACACCGAACACCATGGTATTGTGACTAATCTCAAGCTTATCTATCCCTTAGTTTGTTTTTTGCTTTGTGTTAATGAGGAAGCCAGCAATAACTCTTATCAAAACAAGGTTCAATAGAATTGTACAAAATCCCATATAGAAAGTATACTAAACCTACATAGAACAAGAATGATGTTATAAATCAACTTTGCATTTTCCCACATGATCAGAAAAACTTAAATTGAAATAATTAAGAACACATTGGAAAAACACAAATAGGAAAAACACAAAATAAGAAAAACACATTGATCTTGAGCGTAACTGCACGAGAAAAGAGTTGGTTAACACCTAAAATTTTATTTTATAAGGTAATTTACACTCTAAATGTGATGATCTTTATTATTTCACCAGCAGCATCCAAAGAAGACATCCCCCTAAAAAAAAATTGAAATGAGTTTGTCGAGCATATTAGTTTAGGATAACTCTAGACATTCAGCCATTATTCTTCTCAAACTTCTCAAAACTTCTAGCTCAAACTGGGTTAAGTTCAGTGAAGCAGGCCATGACCCCCTCGTCTTGGTTTTATCCGCAGTTATTAGTGATGGTGCTTCTGACGCGTGACATAAACTATCGAGTATTTTCGCCTCAGTAAAGTGAGGGGATGCAATTTTGCTGCTCTTTTTTTTGCAACGTCCGTATCTGTGTGTGTTATTTTTAGTTATTGTCTTATTTTTCCTTTTCTCTATTTACTATATTATTTACTCCTTTCTTGCTTTCTTTTGCAATGTGCGTATCTATGTTTTTTATTTATTTTCTTATATTTCTCTCTTTCCATGTTATTTACTCTTTTCTTTACTTTTTTACTTGTAAATATTTTTCCGTTCCAGAGCGAAAATTTAAGTTCGTGCCTTCGCCTTATGAATTGCTGTAGTCGAGTGAACACGCGTCGCCCGTGTTCACTCGACTACAGCGTGGTCTCTATTCATCACCTATATTGGTAAGTAGTAATGTATGAAATTGAGTTTTCATCGCGGACTGACGCTAATCTCACAAAAAGGAAATTAGATGAATATGAAAGTCGTAGAGTAAATTTTAATGAAATTTTGGATAACCCGATAGGAAGAACACCGAATATGAATTTTGATGAAAATTTAGATAATATGATTGATAGTAGCCTAATTTTGTGGAGGAGTTTGGGCTATGCGATGTTGGGGCTCGGTGGGAGGATGTCCTCCGGGTTGTGCATTTGAATGCTCAAGGGCTGAATTCTTCCCTGGATGATATACAGCTTATATGTAAGAATTCTCGCCCTGGAATAATTGGTTTATGTGAAACTTTTTTAAATGAAAAGAACCAGCTACTTATGGATATACCTGGATATAATTCAATATTTCTAAATAGAAAGATAGCAAAAAAGGGGGGGCTAGGATTTTATGTATTGAGTAATATGGCAGTTGTAAGAAGAGATGATCTGTCTATAAGCATTGAACGGGTATTTGTGTTGCGAGAGCAACACTTTGGTTTTGTCCCGTTTTTTTTTTGTTTTTTTTCCTATGCCGTCTATCTCAGCTTATTCCTGTAAACTGGTAAGGGTCTAACCTGTGCGGTTTTTACGGAAAGTGTGGACCTCAGGCCGGATTGATGAATATGTCATTACATTTTGGAAAGCTCCGTAGAACTCTTGCCTGGGGCCAAAAAGGATGGTTTTTGCTTGTCCTCGAGCCAGAGCCTATGGTGTGCGAAGTGAAGTGGAGTTGTATAGCCTATGTCAGAAAGGAGTATCTGAAGTTGTGCAGCCAAGCTTTTGTTTCATCAAATCATGTTTCTGCTTTCGAGTAGAAAGCTCCGTTCTAGCAGGCAAGCAGGCAGGCACCAATTTCAAATTGAAGATGGACTAAAATCTATAAGTGTTAAATATATGCGGCAGTTCCCCGGCCCCACAGCCAATATATCTTCTTTGAGTGATAAATAGAAAAATGTACAGAAACAAAAAAGTGCGATTTTCCCACGGGTCCGAAAGTGCTGCCATCTATTGTTTCTACACATTTCTGTTCGTGATTTCAGCTGACTTTACCATTCTTTTTTTTTTTTCTACTTGGGATTGCAATAGAGAAATGGTATCAGATATGCCTCTTAAACTTTAAAAGTTCTCTCATTGCTAATGAAATTAGGGCTTATCCTTTGCTCCTTTTTAAGTGGTGGTGTTAGAAAGTCGGCCTCCGGCAAAAAAGTCAACTTTTGAACCAAGACAGATATAATTTTTCTTTTAACGGCAATCGATAGATCTTGATGAGCTGATTAAAGTATATGTCATCCATTTTTGGTACAAAAATTCCTTCATGAGATACATCAGTTTGAAAGTTTCAAGGGGTTGACAACTTCAGTGGTAAGGTACAAACTTAAACCAAAAATAGGCCGATACCAATTGTGAGATATGTAGGGGACTTTCAAGCAACAGTCGACTATTTGCTTATAATCATCTTTGGCAATGAGGGGTTTGCAACTTTTGCTGATTGGTGTACCTATTATCTGTTTCTGGTGTAATTGATGGTAAGAACAACTTGGTTCTCGATTGTAAGACATGTAGGGGAGTTGTAAGTAATAATCAGCTGTTACGCTACAATGATCTTCAGCGACGAGGGATTTGCAACTTTTGCTAGCTGGTGTACCCAATATTTGTTTCCGGTAAACTTGATGAATATCACGGGAGAGGGACTTGTAAGTAAGAATCGGTTGCTAGAGGAGGCTCATGAAGGGCTACAAATTTGTGCAAATTGGTACACATCTATGGTCTTTTGATCCTGAAAAGTTACAGATAGCTTTATAATACTAAGATTATATAAGATAATGTTCCAAGTTTCCATCGGTCACGATGTCTACGATTGAAAAGGATAAAGTTCAACTGACTGGAAACTCAATTTAGTCCCTTCTTCCGATATTCTTTTGCTGTTGTTTTTTCAACGCTGAAGAATTTGATCATGTGATTACTGATTGTGTTCTACTTTGAATATGCCGTTTTGAACGCTTTGATAGTTTTGACAACTTCAGCATTTAACCGATAGCGAAGAAACAAAACCAAAGTGTTGCTCTCGCAACACTTTAATCGGCAAAGCCGGACAAAGGTTACCGCAACACTTCACGTTGCCCAGGCAACGTAGGTCTAGTTTAATCTTTGTTCATAGAATTGGCTACTAGCTCCAATGAAAAGATAATAATTGGCGAAATATACAGATCTCCAAGCGGATCAATGAAACAATTTATGGAAATATTAGAGATTGTTCTTGAGAAAGTATTGTCTGAAAAGGCAAAAATAATTTTAATGGGTGATTTTGACGTTGACATGACGGATATGTCATCGAGTCAGGCTTGTGATATACTGGCACTAATAATCTCGTCTGGGTTAAATCCCAGTATAAATATCCCTACACGAATTTCGGACCAATCTGCAACCTTAATTGACAATGTGCTCTCATCTATACATTCTGTAAAAAATGAAGTGCTACTATCAGAAAAACCGGATCATTTCCCAGTAGGAGTTTTACTTCCACTCCCCCGGCTTGCCCGCCGAATAGCCCCTGATAATAAACCAAGATTCCGATATACACCAGCAAACATCGAAAAGCTCAAAGATGATTTATTCACTACGTCATGGGAGTTTGCAAAACCTGAGAGGGTGAGCTTAGAAAATTATAATAAGGTATTTGATTTTTTTTATGAAACAGTAAAGAAGAAATTTATCCACCATTGTCAAACACCCCAACTAAGTCTTTCTAAGAGATCAACACCCATAGCCCCATGGACTACAGCTGGAATACTGAAGTCAATAAAGAGGAAACAGAACCTTTAAAAAGAGTATAGGAACAGACCAAGTGATGCTAAATTAGAGGCTTTTAAACTATACCGGAAGATGCTTAAAATTCTGATTCGAAAAGCTAAAATTACATATTTTTCCCGAAGGTTTGCGGATTGCGGCAAAAATATTAAGAAAACTTGGGATGTAATTAAGGAAGTTACACAACCATCGGCAAGACCTAGAAAGCTCCCTAAATCACTTAATGTTCAGAATCAGCTTTTCTTGGATGAAGACCAAGTGCGACATCAGATGACTAAATTTTTTGCTGAGGTTGGGAAAACAACGGCGTTAGGTGTGGTTCCTTCTTCAAGTTCTAGATCTTGGAAGCAGTTCCTCAGTCCTTCCTTTGCAAAGTCGATGGTTCTTGAGTCAGTTACGGAGCAGGAACTGATTACAATAATTTCGTCATTGAAAAATTCTTCATCTGGATTCGACCAAATTCCTGCCAAATTAATCAAACAGATTCTTCCCTCAATTATTACACCACTGTACCACTTGGTTAACCAGTCATTCAAGCTCGGAATATTTCCTCAGCGTCTCAAGTTTGTCACGAGTGATAGCACTATTTAAAGGAGGTGACCGGGAGGACCCGGAGAACTATAGGCCTATATCTCTTCTATCTGTTTTTTCTAAAATATTTGAAAAGGCTATGCTAAAGCGTTTGCTGAGTTTCCTAGACGCGAAGAAGTTTTTTCATCGGCACCAATTTGGTTTTCGGGAGAAGTGCTCAACAGAACACGCAAGTAATATGCTTCTTCATTTTGTACGACAGTCTTTAGACTTCGGCCTTATCCCTGCGGCAATATTCCTTGATGTGAAGAAAGCTTTTGACAGCCTCACACAGGAGATACTTATTGGTAAGTTGTCGCATCAAGGCGTTCGTGGAAGAGCTCTGTCCTGGTTTTCTTCATTCCTAACTGGCCGATCCATTACAGTTGAGGCTTCTGATGAGCATATTCCAGTTGAATATAGAGTGCCACAAGGCTCAGTTCTTGGGCCATCCCTTTTCCTCATATATGTCAACGACCTATATCGACTATTTAGCAACCCACGATCTGATTTCTGTTGTCATTTGTGCCAGAAAGGAGATGCTGTGGTTGGAGGCTTGGATACGCCTGGTCAACATGAAGAACTCTTGCATTCGCTGACGACACCACCCTGGGGGCTGCAACACCTGATGAATTATCTCTTATCCTCAAGCTACCATTGATGACAGAAAATATATATCGTTGGTTTGATGCAAATTTGTTAGCTTTGAATGTAAAAAAATCATTTCTTCTTATATTCTCCCGCATAGGCAAAAGCTGCCCTACAGTGACAGAGCTTAAAACATCTAAGGGATCCATATCCCGCCCAGCTGACCGGTTTATTCGATTCCTTGGGATACTTCTGGATGAAAATCTATCTTTCAAACGGCATATTGAGTCAATGAGATTAAAGGTTTCTCGAGGCCTTGGAATTATTCGGAAGCTGAAGCGAGTCTTTCCTTTCTCTATCCTTCGTCTATTATACTTCTCTCTTATTTACCCTTATTTATGCTACTGCTCGTCAGTGTGGATGTCAACATTTCCATCTGTATTTTACACCTTTACATAATCTCCAACTGGAAGCAGCAAAAGTTCTTCAGTCTACCAGTCTACCATATTTCTGTTGAACTTCTGAAGATTAAAGATATTCATACATTACACCACTCTTTCATTGCATTTCAGTATTTCCGTGGAGACCTTCCATCAAGTTTTTCCGGGCTTTTTGAAATTGTTCGAATTGTCAGTCCTTATGAAACTAGAAACAAGGATGATGTGCTAGTGCCATCCACCCCTGCAGTGCGTTCGGTCTTTGGTCTGATAGTTGCTGTCGAACGTGCCTGGAATTCCATTCCTGTTGGGATTCGACGGTCCTGTACCATAGGCTCCTTCAAGAAACGGTTGAAGAATTTTTTAATTCAAAAAAAAATTAAATTATAATATTGATCAGTTATTTATATTGTTTAGTTATCAAGATTTAATTTACTTAATTAATTATTTAGATTGAATTTAATTATTTAGATTTGGGTGGTGTGAGTGTTGGATCCTCGATGTATATATATATATATATATATATATATCATGAAAAGAGAAATCACCAATGCTACAGCACAAACACACACAAAAAAAAAAAAAATAAAAAATAAAATAAAAAAAAAAAAAAAATAAAAAAAAAAATAAAATAAAATAAAATAAAGAGACAGAAGGAGAAAAGGAAGACTGTTTTCCTAAATTAGTGATTAATATAGACCAGCACTTGAATGAGGCCTCAACCCTACTCATCCATACAATCACATAGGTCAAACAGCATAGTCACACACAATCAACCATAAGGAATAATCCATGGACAGGCAGTCATGTCGTCAATAAGTATAAGTCGTCATTTACCGAACAATAGAAAAAATAATATAGACAAATAATTCAGAGGCAACACCCAACATAAGGGCTCATCAGGAGAATACACTGGCCTATATTGGGTTTCGCCACTCTAAATTCTCTACCCAGCACAGTGTTGTGGCTACCACAGAATATCCATGGCATCCCCGCGTCAGGTATCACCCCCAAATTACATGCCTATGAAAAAAAAACAGCAAATGTAAAACAACCAAGTAAAACCAAAACCAAAACAAGCTTATCCTGTTAATATATCCCTCCCTTTAGCAACAATAGGTAAACTAAATATTATAAATTTTACCAAATCACAAATATTAACACATTACAAAAAACCTGAATGAACTAAACAATTATAGAATTCATCTTTACCATGTGGCTAATTTTTCAAAAAATTACGCTCAATTAGAAACGCAATTCAAAATAAATGGCGCTGTGACAACATTTCTCGAACCTCCCAAATTAGTTAAAAATTTCTTTAAGTATTTCTAGATAATTCTTTTGATATTTATTTAAAAGTTCGTTATAATGAAAACTAAATTTTTTAAATTGCCAAGTTAATTTATTTGCAGAAAAACCTCTTGATATCAATTTTTGGCTTAAGATTTTACATCTATTTTTAAAATCAATATAATTACTACAAATCCTTGCATAACGAAGTAACTGTGAGAAAAACGCTGAATATGTGATATTTGAGTGTATATTACTTTCAGGGAATGGGAAACTAATCACTTCAAAATCAAAATCATCCGTTTTATTATACATTTTAAAACTTAATTTATTATTATCACAAATATTAATATTTAAATCTAAGAAATGATCTTCATGACCAGCGCTATGACTAGGCTCAAGAATAAGCTCTGATGGATATATATTTTTAGAAATATCAATGAAATCCTTACAATTTAAGACCAAAATATCATCTAAATATCTTTTATTATTTGACAAAGCATGTTTTAAATTAATTGGATTATTCTTATCCATCATATATTTATATTCTAGTTGACTTAAAAACAAGTCAGCTATAAATGGGCTGGCATTCCCCCCCATGGGAATTCCCATAATTTGCTTGTACAAATCACCCCCAAATCTTATATAAGTATTGTATAAAACAAATTCCAATAACTCAAAAATCATATCCAAGCTGTAACATCTCAAGTTAACTGTAGTATTAAAGCAGTTTGTCCATATGGCTTTTTTATTATAACTGTCTATTTTTAAGAACCTTTTACTAGATAAGAGGAAAGATTTCTTTATAACAGTTTTTAAATTATCAAACACTAAATTAAGTGATAAATTAGTATACATTGTCGCAAAATCGAAAGACTCAATTCTTTTAGCTGAAACCATTGTTAAAGAATCTATCACCTGCAGTGAATTATTAACACTCCAACGTGGATTAAAATTCGAAAATTTTTTAATACCAGAACAATAGGTTTTAAGTTTATTTACAATTTCCTTTAAAATTAAAGAGAGGTCAGTAGCAGCAATGCGGGTTGGACATTTAGCTGCTCCTGCAATAAACCGTGGTTTAGGGGGATTCTTATGAAATTTTACAGTCCAATATAGGAAAGGGAACTTTTTATCATTGTCATTTATTTTAATATTAAAATTTTTAAAAAGTATTTCTTCAGTCTTTTCAATTAAATTCTCATCCTCTATATTTACCTTTTCATAAACATTAGTTGTGCATAACTCCCTTTTTAAGATATCACAATACAGTTTCTGACAAATTATGGCAAAATTATTATTAGCTTTATCCACTGGCACAATTACAAATTCATTCTTTAGATTAGCAATTGCTTGTTTAATCTTCGCATTATAAAATAATGATTTAGTGTTACTATTTTTTAAGTTAGAATATATTTTATTTCTTACTCTACTAATAATTAAATTCTTCCAACTTTGAAAACTCTCTTTATTTTTATTCTCTTTCTTACACCACTTATCAATAAATAAATCAAAATCATTTTCCAAGCCATCAAGAACACTCGATGGTTTCAGATGATGAGAAAGACGGAAATTAGCCCCTTTATTCATTATAATTTGAAGATCATCTTGCTTTATTATTGACAAGTCCCCTGTTATAACATGTTTATATATATATATATATATATATATATATATATATATATATTTTTATTTCTTTTTTTTTGTAAGTAGGTGGTGCGGAGACCGGTTGTACTCGGGTGATGATTGGTGAGTAGACTAAATATATTTTAAGTGTGAATGTATTTAATAGTTACTTATGTTTTGTTTTGTTGTTTTTTTTCCCAAATAACGGGCCATTGAGCCCTTTGGGATATTTTTGTTTATAAATGGATGGATATTGATAATAAAAGGAACTTGAAGTTGAACTTCTAATAGTTTAGCATAACCAAAAACACCGTATTAGTTTAGCATAACTCTAGTACTTTGGTAAAAAATAAGGAAAAAAATAATAAGTAAAATAACAATAGTA
Organism: Artemia franciscana; assembly: GCF_032884065.1. NCBI lineage: Eukaryota > Metazoa > Arthropoda > Branchiopoda > Anostraca > Artemiidae > Artemia > Artemia franciscana. The sequence continues at coordinate 46,809,061 of NC_088864.1, read as the reverse complement.
AAATTAAGTAAAATAGTAAAATAGTAAATAGTAATAAAATAAAATAAGTAATAGTAAAATAGGAAAAATAAGGAGCCCAAGATTCCTTCAGAGAAACAAAAAGCTGACGTTGATGGCTATTTTTATTTGTATTCTCTAAACTGGCTTAGATTACGAGGATAACAATTTAAACATTTTCAAAATGCCATATTTGTATTGTTAAAGTGTTTCAGGGAGGACCTGCACTACGCAAGTCAACCCATTAAGGGGAGGGTTCGGTTTTAATTCCTCTTTAAGGCCCTTCACTTTGCTAGTGGTCTTAGGGGAAAGGAATCTTCACTGATTAGCAGTATTTTTAATAAAAATATTGTATTTTTTCTGTTTCTATATTTTGATATTTTATCGTGCTTTATTTTCATCTTCTCAAGGATTATATTCACAGGTGTGCACAGCCAAAACGCTAAGGTGCATCAGAGAATTTCTCAGGAGGAACTGATTTTTAATAGAAGTACAAGTTTTAATCCAAGTTCCTTTAAAATGCCAAGAGCAACAGTATTTGTAACCCCGAAACACAGATATTTTGGACAGACCTTTCTAAGCAATTGTTAAGCTTTACTAAGAGTTAAATAATTGATATTAAAAGTGGCTGCCTAACACTGCTTGAAGTTCATACTTACATTAAGGGAGCAGGGGGTAGATGGAGCTGACAAAGTTCATTTTGAAGAACTTTAACGCTTGTGTAGTGTGGGCACAACAGGGAAACTGCACTTAGAAGGCCCTATGCAAGCTCTCAGGTCCAACAATCTGGTTTGTCGTTCTGATGAATATTCGCTAAGACTGGTTTTTTTCTTCATTGGCCTTCTTATCGGAGTTCATTTTTGATACAACTTAATTCAATTTTTACGGGTGCAGTTTACGTCCTACCTTAGATCATGCTGGACCAATGCTTGTAAATTTTGGGTACAAACGTGCTCACAGTAAACATTAACTCTGTTGTTTTATTGTGGAAAGTTGTTGATGCCAAAGTTCTAGATAGCTAATAATCCCTATTGACCTCTACGGTCCCGATGTAAATGAGTAGGGTATTCTGATTTTAATTCTTTCCACAGGATCAAACCTCTGCACCATCCAGAGTGGGGTTTACCTGTTTACTTTTTTTAAAGAGGACCCTTTTGTAGCTTGTCCACATGAGGCAGCTTATGCCATTGGTATAACCAAGGGAAAAGTTAAGGGTTCAATGATTAGCAAAAAGGATGTACAATGAGGAGAAGAAATAAAAAAAAAGCTAAACAAATTGGAAAATTCTTTCTTTAAGACTTTTGGGCATTAATGGTCCAGAGGGACCACTCCCTGGCCCAGTTTACCCTTGGTGACTGCTCTTTACTTACCGGGAAGTGTAAACGATCGGTGAACATTGCTGGGTACTGAAAAACTTCAGATAACTGGAAGTTGAGTAACTAATGAAAGCCAGTAAGAAAGTTTTACTCCTCGTCTCAGTGTCTTTGGATAGCCGTTTTATGATTTGAAAGCACAAACTTATTCGCAAATATTAATTTTTCAGAGGTGTTGACTTTGACTTTTTCTGACTCTTAGCATTCTTTTCATTCCTTTAATAAGTTCATTAAGTCTGTCATGGAATTTTATATTAAAATGGTTGTTAAGGATAAAGCATATTAATTCGTTTGAGTAAAAGAAGGATATCTATTGTTTACGAAAAAAGTATTTCTAACGAAAAGCTGATAATCACGAAAACGAACATCACAAAATAGCTGCTAATCACAAAAGAAAATCGTGACCGAAAGGTGTCAGAAATAAACTTGTCAGGACTGTCTTAAAACTGACAGGGTTGTCGAAGTTGAGGATTAGCTAACGATCTCCTACACTATTCTGCTTAAAACCTATTCTTCGGCTAGCTTACAAAAAATTCGCATAGGCCTTTGGTCATTTTTAAAGAATAATTTTAATCAAGCCTATTTTAGTAGTCCTGTTTATCGTTTCCAACTTTTTCTGTCATTAATTAAGAAAAATTTCCTAAAAAGAAGTTTACTTTTAGAAAAACATACATGTCGTATTAAGCTTTAGATCGGAAAAAATACTCAAATTCAAAAACTCAAACACAATAACTCAAACTCAAAACGACCAGAAGTTACTATTAAAAAATAAGTAAAGCCCAAAACGAATATAAATTAAACAAACAATAATAGCAAACAAACATACAATAGACACTGATATTAGTGAATAAATTAATCTTAAATCGAGGGAAACTTCAATTGAATATGCAAATCAAGCTTGAAACGAACAAAAATCACTACAAACAAGAGTTTGGGTATCGCCACCTTTTCTCACTGCAAAAGTCTAAAACTTAATGCGTGATTGGCGCTTTGGGGGAATTTTTGTTGTCTGATTTTTTTACTTTTTTTTAATGCCTATCTAAAAAATTCGATCGGATAGATTTGGGGTAAGGAGAGCAGAGGGATTAGTTGCCCTCTGGTTCCTCTTGACTCTAGAAAAGGGAACTAAAACTTTCAAATCCTAATGAGTCCCCTCCGAAGTTTGTACGATCATTTCTTCGACAAAAACCTTATATGACCCAAGGGCATAATTTACAAAACTTACCCTCGGGTTCTAGGGGATTGTACAAACCCCGGAGTTTTTATTATGTGACCTTTGGTGTATTATACACAAAATGAAACTCTCAAAAATTCGATCGGGCGCATTTTGGGGAAAGCACGGTTGAGGGGGGGCTAGTTGCCATTAGATTGCTTTTGACTCTCAAAATGGAAATTAGAACTTTTAATTTTTAGTCATTTGAGTCCCTTCTGAAGTTTACCTTTTCCATAAAAACTTTATATGCCAAACAGGCATAGGTTAAAACCCTTCCCCCGGGCTCTGGAAGAAGGTATATTGACTCCAATTTTTTTTATCTAATTGTTGGACTACTTCAAGCAAAATGGCTATCTCAAAATTTAGGAAAAACAAGGCGTGTATGAGATGGAGGGGATAGATGCCCTCCTTTCACTTTTTACGGTTAAAAAATTAACTAGAACTTTCAATTTCAATTCAAGTGAGCCACTTCTGAAGTTTACATGACCGCCCCTTGTATGAAAACCTTATATACCACTGGTGCTTAACTTACAAGACTTGACCGAGGGCTCTGGGGGATTGTGTCAACACCGGTGTTTTGTTGTTTTATCTTTAAACTATTTTGAAAAAAATGGCGATCTCAAAATTGTAATCAAATACATACGGGGGGAAATGGCCAGGAGGGATGGGCTAGTTGCCCTCCGATTACATTCGAATCTTAAAAAGGGCACTAGAAAATCCGATTTACAATCAAATTAGCCCCCTCCGAAGTGTATACTACCATCTTTTCCATAAGAACATTATATGCCCAGAAGTAAAACTCAATTACACTTGCCCTCGGATTTTTTTTGGGGGGGGGGCTTTATTATCCCTGGAGTTTGACTCTTTTGAGTTTTTTTAATCTTTTTGGGGTTTGACTTTTGGAGTGTGGATTCTTAAAAAGGGAACTAGAACTTAGAATTTCCTGTCGTTTTAGTCCTCTCCAAAGTCTATACGACCACCTGTTCCATCAAAATCTTCTATGCCCCCGGGTACAACTTAAAACCCTTACTTCTTCCGTACTCTGGGGGGTATGTTGACCCCAAAGTTTTTGTTATCTGATCATTGGTTTTTTCAAAGAAAATGACTATCTCAACTTGATCGGGTGCATTTAAGGAAAAATGTGTGTATGAAAGGGGGGAGGGGGGAGGTACCCCCCGATGACTTGTGAACAATCAAATGAGCTACCTCTGAGGTTTATACGACCGCCACTTGCATAAAATCTTTATATGCCCCCAGGGCCTAACATAATATACTTGCCACTAGGCTCTGGGGGTTTCGCCAACCCTGGAGTTTTGTTATCTTGTTTGAACTAATTTGAATGAAATTATTATCTCAAACTTTTTATCGGATGGGTTTGGGTTGAAAGGGCAAGGAAGGGGGGACTACTTGATCTCCGGTCTCTTTTGACTCTTAGAGAGTGAGCTAGAATTTTCAATTTCAAATCAAATAAATCCCCTCTGAGGTTCTGCAAGACAAATCTATGATTTAAGTTTACATGTTTACATGTTTACATGTTTACCAACTTATTGTCCTATGGTCACCTTCAAAAGATTTACAACTGACAAAAGCCTTTGCTAGCAACCTGTCAAATTTACGTAGAAATTAGTTAATAATCAGTTAATAAATTGGGATTATGTTAATAATCCCAACAAATTTCACAGCGAGAGAAGTGGCTTAGAGTACATTCCTTAATTCAAGCTCGTTTCTGATAAAACAAGCGTGTTTCAAAAGAAAAGCTTGTTTTTGGTTTAAACTGGTGATTAGGATGACAGTTGCAATTTGAAATGATTTCTACGGAAATATAACAGGTTGTTAGCAAAGGTTTTTTACAGCATATCTTTTGAAGGTGACCAAAGGACAATAAGCTGTTAACTTGGTAAAAATTGCAGGCTTTAATCATGGATTTGTCTTGTAATTGGCTAAACATAGTGCTATCAAAATTGTGTGTGCTATTACCAACCAAGATTATCAAAATACTGTCAAATGCAATAAAAACTTGTCTGATATTATCAAATAACTTGCATTGCAATATCAAAGTGTTACATGATATTAACAAATCTTGCTAAAATCCCCTTTAGTATTCTTAAAGTCTTGACAGATACTGCGAGAATCCTTTCTGGTAATACCTAAATCTGGCAAATCTATATATATAAAAATAAGTTGTTTGTGTGTTATGTTTGTTACACTTTGTCTGTTACGCCAGATTATATCTTCTATATATATAAAAATAAGTTGTATGTATTTTTGTGTTGAGGGTTTAAATGTAAAAACTGGGAATTGCATAAATATTTCGAAATATTTTGACAATAGATTAATGTAACTTGAAAACCTTAAAAAAGATAGTTAAAATTTTGAGGTTTATTATACATTGTTGAGCTTTAGCAAGCTTGGCACGTAAAGATTTTTCTAACTGTCAATGTTATAGAATGTTACCAAAAAGCAAAACCAGGCTTGCAGTTCAAAGAGAAAGGGCCAGATTAGGAATGTGCAATTTACGTCAACGAAGGCGTGTCGAGGAACTACCAGAGCAACGCGAAACCAGACTTGCTGCTGAAAGAGAAAGTAAAAAAAGAAGGCGTGTCGAGGAATCACAAGAGCAACGTGAAAACAGGCTTGCGGCTTCAAGAGATAATGCTAGATTAGGAATGTGCAATTTACGTCAACAAAGGCGTGTCGAGGAAATACCAGAGCAACGCGAAACCAGACTTGCTGCTAAAAGGGAAAGTGAAAAAAGAAGGCGTGTCGAGGAATCACAAGAGCAACGTGAAAAGAGGCTTGCGGCTTCAAGAGATAATGCCAAAAGAAAGCGTGCCGAGGAATCACAAGAGCAACGTGAAGATTATTGCATGGCATTCAGGTACAGCCCAGTCGATGATTATAGTAGATGTGTTCAAATTGGAACTATGTCTAAAATTTGTCCCTACTACAAGGCCTTGAAATTTAATGGTGAAACAATGGGAATGTGTTGCGCCTCAGGGAAAGTTAAACTTCCTCCACTGCCTGCACCCCCAGAGCCATTGAAGACTTTGCTTACTGGAACTACGTCAGAATCTAAGCGTTTTTTATCAAACATCAGAAAATATAACTCATGTTTCCAAATGAAGTCGTTTGGTGCCCAAATCGAAAATCAAGATCAATTCATGCCTACTTTCAAAGTAAAAGGGCAAATTTATCATAAAGCAGGGTCCCTTCTACCATTCTCAGACGAGAATCATAAATTTTTATAATTGTACTTCATCAGTGATAGAAATTCTGAATTGAATGCACGTTGCGAAATTTCTCCCAACGTTGAAAGGACAATCGTTTCCCAATTGCAACATCTTTTCCACGAAAATAATAATTTAGTGCATCTGTTCAAAACAGCCATCGATTTGATGCCTACTGATACGCATAAAATTGTTATTTCCGCTGACAAAACGCCTCCTGGCCAACATAGTAGGGGAAAGATACGGAAAAAAATGGTCGAACCAGGAAAAAATTGGTACAGAAATTATTTATGCACCACTGTGTTCAGAAAAGAGAGCTCTACAACATATCAAAAATCTAAATCTCCATCCCGTTGCGAAATTTCCTTTTTTCACGTTTTTTGTGCCTATTTTTTAGATATTTCTAGAATCCGAGAATGAGGAACCGTGAAAAGAAAAGTAGTTTATTGATGGTTTCCCTTTTAAGAAACGATTGTTTTTGTGCTCTTTTATTAGACAGAAACATCACGTTTAATCATTCAATTCTTTTTTATGTTTCGTTTTTGTTTTTGTATGAAGTAAAAAAAAAAAAAAAAAAAAATCAAGCGACAAACGATCACGGGGTATTTTTCGAAGAGGAGCACGAATTTTTCGTTCAGCGAGAATGAGGGTTTTCGTTGTAACATTCACCGAAAGCTCACTTATTCCCTGTTCTCTTTTTTAGATGGCTGAGACCGCAGTTTTATGTCCCCTTTGTGAACGTTCAATAGACACCTCAGAATCGTCGGTACTGGCAGAAAAAGCAGCTACGGCGATCAATGAAGCTAGCAAAACCAGAGGTGCCAGCATCTCTGTCGAGGCAGGGAACCAAGTCCATGTTGCTTGCAGAAAGACTTTCACAAACAAAATATACCTGTCGAAAATTGAGAATGAGAGACGACGAACCTTGCAAGAATAGATGGAAGCAGAAAAAGTAGTACTCCGATCACGGACTCCAAGTTTCAACTTCCAAGAGTGTTGCCTTTTCTGCACTACAAGGATAAATCTCCACACTACCCACAGAAAAGGACACGAGTGGTACAAGGTTCGGAATAAAGACTTTGAAGAGAGTATAAAGGCAGTGTGCAAAAGCCGTGATGATGATTGGTCAAATAACGTTTTCCGCCGAATATGTGCAGTGTCAGACCTGCACGCAGTTGACGCCATTTATCACGCAGCCTGTTCTTCTATGTTTCGATTAAATAAGAGCCTTCCAGCCAAATTTGCGACGCAAGAACTTTTTGGAATACTCGAAGATACTGAGCCAGATAAAAAGCATCCAAAAAGGGGGAGGCCAGGTCACGATGAAAGATATCAGGCGTTTTTGAAGCTGGCTATTTTTTTCGAAGAAAATGACTATGACGCTAAATGATAAAATGACGCTATCAAAATCGTCATTGATATTGTTAAAATCTTGCCAAATATTACAAAAATCCTGTGTGGTATTATCAAAATCCAGCCTGATATTATCGAACATCTTGTCCTATATTATTCAAAATTTGCATGACATTATCAAAATCTTACAAGTTATGGACAAAATATCATATTTTATTATCTAAATATTACTTGGTATTAACAATATATTTTCTAATACTACCGAAACGTGTCTGATATTGTCAAATTCTGAAATGGTGTTATCAAAGTCATGTCTGCTATTTCAAAATTCAACATAGTGCTATCGAATCGTGTTTGTTATGATCAAGATTATTAAAATCCAGCCAAGTATTAGCAAAATAAATAAATAAATAAATATATTCGCAAATTTGATGGCAGGCCGTTAAGCCTCTACAAAGCAAAAATCTTAATTTGCATTTCTTCTAAATTTGCATAAGGAGAAAATGTCACTTGGATAATATTCATCAACTTCTTCTTGAATGTCCGTAGGTTTGTGGAGCAGATTACTCTTTCTGGTAAGTTGTTCCAATGCTGAACAACTCGGTTGCCGGAAGTCCATCGGCCCATGTCCTTGTAAAAGCGTTCCATACTCACTTTGTACTGATGTCCTCGGAGATGATTTTTATTGAACTGCACGATTCTCTGGGCTTGTACGTTATCATAGGCTCCATTGCAGAGCTTGTACATTTCAATAAGACCACCACGATGGAATTTATAGGCGAGGGTTGGGATTTCAAGCTTTCTAAGCCGCTCTTCGTAGGGAAGGAAGCGTAACCTGGGAGAGAATTTAGTTATCCTCCTCTGAATATTTTCGAGAGCATCTATGTCCTTGTTGTAGTATGGTCTTGTAGAACAATGTCCATACTCAAGAATTGGGCGGACAAGGGACTTATAGAGCTTAGCAAGCATTTTGTCGTCCTCGCACGAGAAGTTTCTTCTGATCATACCAGCACCTTTGGAAGCCTTCTTGACGACAGCTTCATAGTGGCTACTGAAGTTCAGTTCAGAATCGACTAAGATGCCTAGGTCTCTTTCTTCTCAACTAAGAGTGAGTGCAGCAGAACCAAGAAAGTATGAGGACGAAAAGTTTGGTGGACCCAGATTGAGGATATGAATTTTCTGGGTATTGATTTCCATGATCCACTTCTTCATCCAGTCATCGATTCGTTGGAGATCCGCCTGCAGGTGGTGAATGTCTTCACATGACGAGATGACACGATAGAGCTTTGTGTCGTCCGCGTAGAGAAGGATGTCAGATTTGATGCCCTCAACTAGGTCGTTGATGTAGAGATTAAACAGAAGGGGGCCGAGAATTGACCCCTGGGGTACTCCGCTAAGAACTTCTTCTTCGGTATTGCTGAGACAACCTTCTACGCACACAACTTGCTTTCTGCCAGTTAAGAAGTCCGTAATCCATTGAAGAAGACTGAATGAGGACCCGGATGAGGAGAGACCGTATTTCCTGAGCTTCTTGACGAGACGCTTATGGGGAACTTTGTCAAAGGCTTTCTTGAGATCCAAGTATATGAGATCAATCTGGAACCCCTTGTCGATGTTTTTCTTCCAATCATCTGTGGCCCAAGCAGTTGGATCTCTGCAGATTGTTCCTTAAGAAAACCAAACTGCTTTTCGCTAAGTATTTTTTCTCGTTTTAAGTGTTCTAGGGTGTGGTCTGCAACGAGAGACTCAAGTACTTTACACATAATACAAGTGAGGCTTATCGGTCTGTAGTTTGATGGGTCTTCTCGTTTCCCACCTTTGGATATTGGGACGACAATAGCTTTTTTCCAAATAGCGAGAAGCTCACCGAGTTCAAGAGACTTTCTGCAAATGTAGACTAGTGGCCCTGTTATTACCGTTGCAAGTCCTTTGAGCAGTTTTGGATGTAGATTGTCTGGGCCTGTGGACTTGCTTGGGTTAAGTTCTCTGAGTTTCTTCAGAACATCGCTATGTTTGATCTCTATCGGTCTTATCGATTCGCTTATACCCTGAATTGGTTCCTCGCGGCTAAAGTGGTCTTTGTTCTCAGGTTCCTGAGTAAAAACAGAAGAGAACTGGCTGTTGAGAAAATTTGCCTTGTCCGTGGGGTCGTCTTCCAGCTTTTGTTTCATGGGATCGTAAAGAGATGAGACTCCACCTTTGTTTTTCCTTTTGCTGTTCACGTGTTTCCAGAAACTTTTTGGGTTTTCACGTACGTTCTCTAATTTACGTTCTCTAAGCGTTCCTTCTCTTCTTGTTGCTTTTCGAACCCTGTTGCGGAGCCTCTTGAATGTTTTCTCTCGGTCGTTACTTTGTCGATTGCTTTTGTAGTCTCTCCATGCTTTTTGTTTTGCTTTAATCAGTTCAATATTGGCTTTAGGTAATGCAACACGGGTGTATTTATTGTGCATAGGAATAAATTGTTCTTCCATTGAGGCTACAATCTTAGTGAACCTTGTGTAAATGGTGTCTAACGACTCCAACCCACTGAATTCTTCAATCCAGTTGACATCCGAAAGCTCTCTTCTCATAGCAACGTAATCTCCCTTGTAGTAGTTACGTTTCGGTGCCACACGTGTCCTCAAAACCTCCGTTTCCAAGCTAAACACAATTACCGAGTGATCCGATTTACCGATTGGTGACAACTGCTTAATATCTGATACCAGGTCTCCATCGCTTACCAGTAACAAATCGAGGATACTTGGTGTGTCAGATCCCCGCATCCTTGTTGGCTCAGATATTAGCTGCTCTAGAAAGTGTTCGTTAATAACGTCCAGGAATTTACTCGTCAAGCTTGCGGTAGATTCCGTGGTGTATCGCCTATTCCAGTCTATCTTAGGGAGATTGAAATCTCCTATAATAGCAAGCTTTTGGTTGGTATTCTTAGCGAATGCTGCTATTTGCGAGAACAGAGCTTCGTCGGATGTGTTAGTGTTGTTGCGGCTACGATAACAGATCCCAAGAACAGTGTCGCTGGTCGTTTTAGACTTAATGCAGATCCACAGACTTTCTTTGGGCTCAATCGTGTCGGTTGACATCGATATTGGATGCACGTTGATGCCTTTTCGACAATAGCAGACTATCCCTCTACCTGTATTCTCTTCCAGATTTTGTTCATACAGATAATAATCTTCGATACTGAGCTCTGTGACGGTAGGTAAGTATCTGTAGTTTTTTGGTTTAACTTCTACTATTGCCACAATATCCAGAGTTTCCAGTTTGATAACCTGCTTTGCTTCCTCCATTTTGTTTAAGAGAGAGTCAGCGTTGAAATAGAGGCATTTTATTTTTTTTCGGATTCATTTGTATGGCTTGGGCCTTTTCCTCGTCAATTTTGGGGCTGTCGTTGGCTGGGACCATTTGATGGTCTCGCTTGTTGTCTCATTCTCTGGTTTCCGTTGGACCTGGAATTGGTGCTTCCAGTAGCATTAGAGTGTTGTTGTGCTTGCTGACCTTGGCTCGACTTTGCTCGTCGCTGTTGTGCCAGTTGTGCCCTTTGCATTGGTGTTCGATCAGGGTTACTGATCGAAAAACTTTTCTGATACTATTAAAACGTGTTTATTATTATCAAAATTTGGTATTGTCCGATCAAAACCATGTCCAAAAGTAACAAATTTAACATCCCGTCTGCTATTGTCAAGATTATCAGATCTTGTCGTATATCATCAAAACATGTCTGATAGTACCAAAAATCCTCCATTACAATAACAAAGTCCTACATGATATTACTAAATCTTGCTAGATATTACAAAATCATGTCTTGCAATATCAAAGTATTGTAAGATATTTTGAGAATCCTCTCAGATATTAACTAAATTAAGTAAGTTATTAAAAAATCATGCTTTTTATTATCGAGATCTTACCTAATATTAACAAAATATTTCCTGGTACTATCTGATATTGTCAAAATCTAGCGTTTTGATGTCACCTTCATGTCTGTATCTTCAAGTTTGTATCAACCGCGCTATTGCGCTGCCTATGATTCTTTCATTATCCAGATGGGGGGATGGTACCACTGTCCCGTCTCGATTGGGGTTGAGCTGCTTACTTCGTGTAAAGAGGGGTGTTTGACAGCTTAACTAGAGACAAAGCCAGGGTTACTAACAGGACATATTTTGCTTCAACAGGACACATTCCTATGTGCCGGGACACAATGACATAAAATGGCAAAAAAGAAGTGACACATTTTAGAAATTTGGGTCGTAAACTGGATACATTTTGTAAATTTATGACATAATATGAAAAGTTTTATATCTGTATATAACTATATATATAAAAATAAGTTGTTTGTGTGTTGTGTGTTGACTGACGTCATGCCTGTTTGTCGACTGACGTCATTATAAGGATTGAGCGTTATGCCGTCATGAAGTTGTTTGTCAAATAACGTCATGTTTGTCGACTGACGAAATTACAGACCGGGACACAAATGACGACAGGGACACCGGGACACAGGGAATATAAATGACGACCGGGACACTCAAAGAGAAATTACAGACTGGGACACCGGGACACAAATAACGACCGGGACACAGGGAATATAAATGACGACCGGGACACAGGAACACAACTACAACGGGGACACCTTGGGGCACAAGGGGGATATATAAATGACGACCGGGACACAGGGAATGTTCGATTAGCAATCACCATCAACAAACCTCAAGGGCAATCATTAGAATAATGAGGTATAGATCTGAATAGGTATTACTAATATCAGGTACAGCCCAGTCGATGATTATAGCTTGAGTAGATGTGTTCAAATCGGGACAATGTCTAACATTTGTCCCTATTGCAAGGCCTTGAAATTCAATGGTGAAACAATGGGAATGTGTTGCGCCTCAGGAAAAGTTAAACTTCCTCTATTGGCTGCACCACCAGAGCCATTGAAGACTTTCCTTACTGGAACTACGTCAGAATCTAAGCGTTTTTTGTCACAAATCAGAAAATACAACTCATGTTTCCAAATGACGTCGTTTGGAGCCCAAATCGAAAATCCAGATCAATTTATGTCTACTTTCAAAGTAAAAGGGCAAATTTATCATAGAGCATGGTCCCTTCTACCATTCTCAGGCGAGAATCATAAATTTTTACAATCATACTTCATCAGTGATAGAAATTCTGAATTGAATGCACGTTGCGAAATTACTCCCAACGTTGAAAGGACAATCGTTTCCCAATTGCAACATATTTTCCACGAAAATAATAATTTAGTGCGTCTGTTCAAAACAGCCATCGATTTGATGCCTACTGATACGCATAAAATTGTTATTTCCGCTGACAAAACGCCTCCTGGCCAACATGTGCGTAGATACAATGCTCCCACTATCGACGAAGTGGCAATAGTTATGGTCGGTGATCAGTTTTTACCTCGAGATATTATTCTTCATAAGCGAAACGCTCAGTTGTTAAGAATTGCTGAAACTCATCGATGCTACGATGCCCTACAATATCCTATCATTTTTTGGGATGGAGCCGACGGCTATCACTTTAATATTAAATTGATGAATCCAGCCACTAACAAAGAAATGAATAAGAAATGCAGTGCAATGCATTATTATTCCTATAGACTAATGATTCGGCAGGATGAAGAAAATTATATTTTAAAATGCCGTGAATTGTTTCACCAATTTTTCGTTGATATGAATGCTAAAATTGAATCAAAACGTTTGCTATATATCCGCCTGAATCAGACCAAGCTCCGCTCTGAACAATCCATTCATTTGCGAGATGCAGTTATAAATGACGGTAATACCACAAACGTTGGAAGATTAACAATTTTACCTTCGTCATATGCTGGCAGTCCCCGTCATATGTATGAATATGCTCAAGATGCTATTGCGTATGTTCGTCTCTATGGTCGTCCAGATTTATTTATTACATTTACATGTAATCAATCTTGGGACGAGATACTGCAGCTTTTACTTCAAGGACAATCGGCGGTTCATAGGCATGACATTACGGCCCGTGTCTTCCGGCAAAAGTTGAAATCACTGATAAACTACATAGTAAAACTTGAAGTGTTTGGGTCAGTGCGATGCTGGATGTACTCAGTGGAATGGCAAAAACGAGGTTTGCCACAGGCACATATACTAATCTGGCCACATAAAAAAATTACTTCGAACGAAATTGATGATGTGATTTCCGCTGAAATACCTGATAAAAATGTCGATAAGGGGTTACATGATATTACTGTAAAAAATATGATACATGGACCTTGCGCTGCACTGAACGAAAATTCACCATGCATGGCCAAAGGAAGGTGCACAAAGCAATATCCTCGACTTTTAGTATCCAACACAATTACTGGCAATGATGGTTACCCACAATATAGAAGAAGATCTACTGAAGGTGGTGGTAAAACAGCAATAATAAAGAAGCGTAACGGTACCACCATCGAAGAAGATAACCAGTGGGTTGTTCCATATTCCCCATTATTATCAAAAACATTTAATGCACACATAAACGTTGAATACTGTAACTCCGTAAAGGCAATCAAATACATATGTAAATACGTCAACAAAGGCAGTGACATGGCAGTTTTTGGCTTGCAGCCCGAAATCAAAGATTTCGAAGAAATCGTACAATATCAGGCTGGAAGATACATAAGCAGTAATGAAGCTGTTTGGCGAATTCTTTCATTTCCGATACATGAACGTAGTCCAGCTGTTGTTCACTTAGCGGTACATTTACAGAATGGTCAACGTGTTTATTTCACGGAAACCAACGTGCAACAAAGAGCCCTGAATCCACCGGATACAACATTAACAGCTTTTTTTGGCTTTGCAAAAATGATTCTTTTGCAAAAAAACTGCTGTATACTGAAGTGCCTTCGTATTACACGTGGAATACTAAAAATAAAATATTTGAACGTCGAAAACAGGGTAAGTCAGTCGATGGCCAACCTACCATCTTCAAAGATACCACGATAGGAAGACTCTACACCGTTCACCCCAATCAACATGAATGCTTCTTTCTACGCCTGCTTTTGGTGAATGTACCCGGTCCAACATCCTTTGAGTATTTGAGAACTGTAAACTGTACTATACATGACACTTACCGTAGTGCATGCTAAGCTCTGAATTTATTGGAGAATGACCAACACTGGGATAACTGCATCAATGACGCGTGCGAAACGTCAACCCCGAGTCAAATTCGTGCATTTTTTGGGATCATTTTAACAACTTGCTCTCCATCAGCTCCTACAGAGTTATGGGAAAAATATAAGTCAAAAATGTCCGAAGATATACTCCATCGAAAACAGTTAGAGACGTCAGATATGAATTTTGATTTTACATCAGAAATTTATAACTACACATTAGTTATTATAGAAGATTTGTGCGTACGTATGGCAAACAAACCTCTTCAGGATTTGGGAATGCCTTCACCTAACCGTATCGCTGCTGTTTCGACATGTGTAGAATTGGATCGTGAACAAAGTTACAGTACGAGTGATCTATTGTCGTATGTACAAAATAACATTTCCAAGTTAACGTCGGAACAAAAAGACATTTATGATACGATAATGCATTGTGTCGATAACAACGTTGGAGAAATTTTCTTTTTGGATGCGCCAGGAGGTACTGGTAAAACGTTTGTGATAAAACTGATTCTGGCATCAATTCGATCAAAAAATGATATAGCGTTGGCAATTGCGTCGTCCGGAATAGCCGCAACATTGCTGCCTGGTGGAAGAACTGCTCATTCCGCTTTGAAATTGCCTCTGAATTTGCATTCTACAGAAACTCCCACGTGCAATATTTCCAAATCATCTGGGATGGGTAAAGTATTGCAGCAATGCAAACTTATTATTTGGGATGAGTGCACAATGGCACACAAAAAAATCGCTCGAGGCTCTGGATCAATGCTTGAAAGATTTGAGAGGCAAGTCGAAACCCTTTGGCAGCACATTAATATTGCTTGCGGGACATTTCAGGCAAACATTACCTATAATACCTAGATCAACTCCTGCAGACGAAATGAATGCTTGCCTGAAAAATTCTAATTTATGGGCACACGTAAAAGTATTAAAATTAACTACAAATATGCGTATCCGATTGCAAAACGATGACTCTAGTCAAACATTTTCAGATCAATTGCTGGCAATTGGAAACGGAAAGCTCCCAGTAGATTCAATTTCAGGACGTATACAACTACCTGCTGATTTCTGTAATTTAGTGACGTCCAAAAATGAATTGATTGAAAAAGTATTTCCGAATATTCTAAAAAAATTTAAAAATAATAAATGGCTAAGTGAAAGAGCGATTCTCGCACCCAAAAATATAGACGTCCACGAAATCAACAATATTGTTTTGACCAAGATTCGAGACCAGGCAGTCCTTTACAAGTCAGTCGACACAGTTTTGGAACCAAATGAAGCGGTTAATTATCCATCTGAATTTTTAAATTCCATAGATCTTTCAGGGTTTCCACCACACGTGCTACAACTAAAAATAGGCGTACCAATAATACTTTTAAGAAATATCAACCCACCAAAGCTTTGCAATGGCACGCGACTTGCCGTAAAAAAAAACAATGGAAAACCTAATAGAGGCCACAATATTGACAAGGCCTTTTGAGGGTGAGGCTGTTCTTATTCCTCGCATTCCCATGATTCCAACGGATCTGCCTTTTCAATTTAAAAGATTGCAATTCCCAATTCGATTAGCATTTGCAATCACCATTAACAAAGCTCAAGGTCAATCATTAGGAAAATGTGGTATAGATCTTAATACTGATTGTTTTTCCCATGGACAATTGTACGTTGCATGTTCGAGGGTCGGTAAACCTGACAATCTATTTATATGTAGCGACAATTTGACAGCGAAGAATGTTGTATATTCACAAGTTTTACGCAGTTAATTTGTATTGTATCTATCTATCTATCTATCTATATAAAAACAAGTTGTGTGTATGCATGTTTGTTTGTTTGTAAAAAGAGCGTTTGCATATGACGTCATTATTAGTACATAAGGCGCTTTGTATGTGCACAGACAATGGGAAAGCCAAGAATGTTGTATATTCGCAAGTTTTACGTAGTTTGAAACACATAAATAAATCTATCTATATTCACAGGTGGGACACAGGGAAACAAATACAATGGCACGTAACTAATAATGCGCGTAACGACTTACGCGCGCGAAGGGGCTTGGGGGGGCGCGAAGCGCCCCACCAACTAGGTATATATAAAATAATATATAAAAATAAGTTGTATGTATGCATGTTTGTTTGTTTGTGGGTTTGCATATGACGTCATTATAAGTATATAAGGCTTTGTATATGACGTCATTATAAGATGACACTACAAACCTTTACACCGGGACACAAATGACGACCGGGAAACAAGGAATATAAAGGATGACCTGGACACTCAAAGAGAAATTACAGACCGGGACACAAATGACGACTGGGATACCGGGCGCAGGGAATATAAATGACGACCGGGACACAGGGACACAACTACAACGGGGACGTTGGAGGGCACAGGGGGATATATAAATGACGACCGGGACACAGGGAATGTTCGATTAGCAATCAGAATCAACAAAGCTCAAGGGCAATCATTAGAATGATGAGGTATAGATCTGAATATGGATTGTTTTTCCCATGGACAATGTTGCATGTTCAAGAGTCGGTAAACCTGGCAATCTATTTATATGCACAGACAATGGGACAGCGAAGAATGTTGTATATTCGCAAGTTTTACGTAGTTAAAAACATATATATATCCATCTATATTCACAGATGGGACACAGGGACACAACTACAGTGGCGCGTAACTAATATGGCGCGAAAAAAGCTAAAAAAAGTAAAAACCTAAAAAGAAAAAAAATAAAAAAAGGAGAAAAATAAAAAGGTAAAAAACTAAAAAAAAAGCTTAAAAAAACTAAAAAAGCTGCAAAACTAAAAAAAAAACTAAAAAAGAAACTATATATATATATATATATATATATATATATATATATATATATATATATATATATATATATATATATATATATATATATATATATATAAATAAGTTGTCTGTGTGTCTGTGTGTCGAGTGACGTCACTGTCCGCGTATGACGTCTGATGAATTATATAAAATAAGTTGTTTGTGTGTCTGTCGAGTGACGTCACTGTCCGCATATGACGTCTGAATTATTTCATCACATACCAATTCAAAAACGAATGTATTCAAGCCGAAGTAGTTCAGTTATATAACTACCTGTGTTGGCGCAGTGGGTTTGACCTTAGCGTGGTAATACGGGACCCAGAGATCGAACCATGTTGCAGGAATGCACTACAGGGCCGACGCAGGGACCTTAGTAGTCAAGAAGCGTCGTTAATCCGATACAAATACAGTAGCTCAGCTGGTAAAGCGTTATGTTCCAGGTTCTAGGTCCGAAAGGTTCCAGGTTCGAACCTTGGCTTTAGCATTTATACAAAAGAAGAAAAAAAAATAAAAGAAAATACTTAAAAAACTAAAAAAGCTAAAAAACTAAAAAAAAAATAAGAAAAGGGTATAAAACTACAAACTAAAAAAGTAAAAAAAAACTAAAAAAAACTAAAAAAAGGTAAAAACTACAAAAAAACTAAAAAGAAAAAAACTAAAAACTAATAAAAAAACTAAAAAACTAAAAACTGAAAAAGAAAAAAAACTAAAAAAAGGAAAAAAATGACAAATAAAGGAGAAAAAGAAAACTAAAAAAATAAAAATAAAAATAAAAAAAAACTAAAAAAGGTAAATGTATTGAAGCCGAAGTAGCTGATTTGGTAAAGCGTTATGTTCCAGGTTCTAGGCCCGAGAGGTTCCAGGCTCGAACCTTGGTTTATCATTAATACAAAAGAAGAAAAATACTAAAAAAGAAAAAAACTAAAAAAACTAAAAAACAGGTAAAAACTACTAAAAAAAACTAAAAAAGCTTAAAAAACTAAAAAAACTAAAAAAAGGTAAAAAACTAAAAAAGAAAAAAAAAATAAAAATAAAAGAGGGTAAAAACAGCAAAAAACTAAAAAGAATAAAAAAACTAAAAACTAATAAAAAAACTAAAAACTGAAAAAGAAAAAAAACTAAAAAAGGAAAAAAACTGAAAAATAAAGGAGAAAAAGAAAACTAAAAAAAATAAAATAAAAAAAAATAAAAAGATAAAAACTACAAAAAAGAACTAAAAAGAACAAAGAAAAAAAACTAAAAAGCTAAAAAAAAGGTAAAAACAAAAAAAAACTAAAAAGAAAAAAAGGAAAAAAACAAAAAATTTATTTCATCATATACCAATTCAAAAACGAATGTATATACAGACCGGGACTCAGGGAACATAAATGACAACCGGGAAACTCAAAGAGAAATTACAGACTGGGACACCGGGACACAAATGACGACTGGGACCTGTCTGTCGACTGACGTCATGTTTGTGTGTCGACTGACGTCATGTTTGTCGACCATAAATGACGACTGGGACACAGGGACACAAATACAACGGGGACGCCGGGAGGCACAGGGGGATATATAAATGACGAGGGAACACATGGAATGTTTAATTAGCAATCACCATCAACAAAGCTCAAGGGCAATCATTAGAATAATGAGGTATAGATCTGAATACGGATTGTTTTTCCCATGGACAATTATATGTTGCATGTTCAAGAGTCAGTAAACCTGACAATCTATTTATATGTACAGACAATGGGACAGAGGAGAATGTTGTATATTCGCAAGTTTTATGTAGTTAAAAACATATATATATATATATATATATATATATATATATATATATATATATATATATATATATATATATATATATATATATATATATTTATCTATATTCACAGGTGGGACACTGGGACACAACTACAATGGCGCGTAACTAATATGGCGCGTAAGGACTTACGCGCGCGGGGGGGGGGGGGGGTCTTGGGGGGCTGGAGAGAAGCGCCCCCACCTATTAGGTGTTGGCACGAAGCGCCACTCCAACATCTAGTATATATATATATAAAAATAAGTTGTGTGTATGCATGCTTGTTTGTTTGTGGGTTTGCATATGACGTCATTATAAGTATATAAGGCTGTGTGTATGAAGTCATTATAAGGTGACACTACAGACCGGGACACAAATGACGACCGGGACACCGGGACACAGGGAATATAACTGACGACTGGGACACTGAAAGAGAAATTACAGACTGGGACACCGGGACACAAATGACGACCGGGACACAGGGAATACAAATGACGACCGGAACACAGGGACACAACTGCAACGGGGACGCCGAGGCACAGGGGGGGATATATAAATGACGACGGGGACACAGGGAATGTTTGATTAGCAATCACCATCAACAAAGCTCAAGGGCAATCATTAGAATAATGAGGTGTAGATCTGAATACGGATTGTTTTTCCCATGGACAATTATATGTTGCATGTTCAAGAGTCGGTAAACTTGACAATCTATTTATATGCGCAGACAATGGGACAGCGAAGAATGTTGTATTTTCGCAAGTTTTACGTAGTTAAAAACAAATATATATCTATCTATATTCACAGGTGGGACACAGGGACACAACTACAATGGCGCGTAAAGACTTACGCGCGCGGGGCTTTTGGGGTGGCGCGAAGCGCCACCCCAACAGTTAGTACTTTGATAAAACAACTGTCACTTGTCACCAAATGAATGCTTATCGTCGGTGTTTTGAATTTTTTTTTTTTAATTATTCAGGTTTTGCCAGAGATTTCACAAGTTAGTGATTTTCTCCAAAGCATGAAATTTTCATGTTTATATAACATGCTTATATGGAATTTTTTTCGTTCTCATTATATTCGATGTTCTGGCCGTTTGATAGAGATCTTTAAAACGTCTTTTGGTCAATAATACAACCGGTAAAAAATAACTTGTAGTTTTTCGTATTTCAAGGTGGACATATTTTGGCTACATATGATAGTCAGGGAGCCACACGAGAGAAATGTTGATATTTAAGGATTGAGGTGATCAGCAAGCAGCAGAAGGTTTGAGTGTGCAATCTAATGCAATCGACCATGCTGAAAACGAAAATCGGCGTTATATAGTCGACAAATGGGTGCGACATCCACATTTCTTCAAATTCCCTAAAAATCCATCTTAACTGGCAAAAATTATATTAAAATCGATAAAAAATTACAGGTTACTCCAAAATTGTTCAGCTATATCTCAGATCGAAGGTAATTAAATAAAGAATCATATTCTCTTTTCAAAACATTTTTATCTTTTGCCGTTCAGTTGTAACCACAAAATTTCGACGAAACAGTTAACACAATTTATCTCTCTTTTGGATTAATCTTGATCCATCTTGAAAATTTGCCTGACTGAGGTGTATTTTTTTTTAATGGCTTCTGTAGGAAATTTATTGTCCTACAAAATGACTGATCCAGAAATTCTCTAACTCTTCTCGTTTTTGAACTATTGACAGAAAAGCGGATTGACCCAATTTTTAGCTCGGATAAGCAGCGGCATCTATCCAGTGTGAATGCGTCAGGGTTCACCCGGCCAGATAGATTTTCCAAGATAAGCTGAATAGAAAAAGTCAAGCAAAGGAGTCTAAACACAAAATTATGGTTTAATTTTGGTTTAATGAAGTCATTAAGTCTTTCCAGAAAACTGCCAGAGATCTGGGACTGAGTTACACCGTCGTCACATGTGACCAGGCCGTATATGAAATCGTTCATGCTCTGAGAGTCAGAAATCCTGAAGTATATTCTGATATTGTCCTCAGAATGGGCGGTCTTCATATTTTAATGAGCTTCATGGGTGCCATCGGTCATATAATGAGGTGCTCGGGTCTAACAGAGGTGATTTACGAGGCTGGAATTCTGTTGGAAGGAACCACAAAGAAAGTGATGAGTGGTAAACCGTACTATAAAGCTCTCGCTGCTCATACGTTAGTCCTCGAGGCAATATCCATTCTGTACTTGGAAGCTTTCGAAGATTTTTGCGCAGAATCAGACGATTCATCGTGCCTCACTATCTTTGAAGAAATGGGAGATTTACTGCAAAACTTGAAGATCTCAAGAGAGGGTGATGAGAACTTGAACTTTCTAAAGGAAAAACTTACCGCATTGTCCCCGTGGTTAGAAAGGTTCGAGACTTCTCGTGCACGCTCAAAAACCCACAAGTTCTGGAAGCAGTACAAAGAAATGGTACTGGTTTTGTGGCAGTTTTTGTACAGTGAAAGATCTGGTGACTGGGATGGCCATCTTGAAGGAGCTAGCAAAATGCTTCTTATTTAGTTGCATGTGGTCACTATAAGTATGGCACTTGCTTGATTGAGTACCTGGCTGAGATGCAGGGCTTACCTCAAGAAGTAGATCAGGCATTCCACAATGGACTGTTCAATGTGAAGAGGAGGAATGCAAAATTCAACTGCATATCCCCAGACCATGCTGTAGAATCTACCATTAATTTAGATTCAAAAACGGAAGGTGGAATGACGGGTATTACCATGAATGAGTTGGCACTGGTGAAGTGGACTTTAACTCTTCCGTTCTGTGCCTCAGTCTCGTCTACATTCACTGAGATGCTACGCATTGTTCCCCAGAGTGAGTTTGACTCCTCTCACCACGAAGATCACCCTTCCTTCGTTCTGCGGCAACACATGGCTGTTGATAAAGTGAAGTCTGTTCTGGAAGCCAGGCTCAATCCCTTTCGATCCACTGACGAAGATATACTGAATATTTATACGCTTGAGACAGTTGATAGTGAGATAGCTGACAGTCTCCTCAGTGTGCGATCTGTTGGAAGCAGAGCGGTTGATCGTTACTTGGACGGTGAAAAAGGTGCCTTTAGCAAAGTAAAGGTCATGAATAATGAGAAGGCGAAACAGAAAAAAGCAACCAATACTTCTAGTGCTGTAAATAGCCTTACCAATGTTGAACTTCAAACTGTCAAAAGGGTATTGGTGAGTATTGACTTTACAGGCGAAAGAGGACTTCACCATCTAAAGAATTTGCTTTCCCATGAGCTTCTTCCATATGCACCTTCTATATTCCAGAGAAGTGCCATATCTGGAATGGTTGTGCTTCGGACAGGAACAAAGTCAGCTCTTCTGGAGTATTTGAAAACAAAAATCAGCTTGAGCGAGTGGTCCGTTAACCTCGAGATTAGCAGTGAGTCGACTCACTTAAGGGTGGTAGACTTGATGCCCTACCTCAGAAGCCATCCACCAAATCCATCAGAAACTGTTGAGAGCTATGGAAAACGGACATTTTCTACGCTTGTGTCTTTCAACAGCAACGTTAAGGAGCTGCACGTCCTTGCAGATAGATATGATGGGATTTTTGGATATTCCGACGAAAAACGCAAGGTGATCTCCCTAAAGGACTGCGGTGGTTGCCATGAGCAGCGAGGATGTTCAAACAGGTCTCCGGTAGCTCTAGGTAGACACTCAAACCTAGATGACTGGAACTCGTTGCTCTCAAATTCCAAGACAAAGGCAAGACTGATTGAGCTTCTACTCGGTGAGTTTGAAAACTCAGTTCACCTGCTGCAAGCAGGGTTCACTGTGTACCTCTCAGGAGGCTTTCGAGACCGGATGAGAGTGGTGATGCTCAACAGAAGTGGAAATGCTGATACAAACTTTGAAGAGCGTTTGAGCTGTACCCATGAAGAGGCCGATACAAGAGTTGTGTTACACATGTTGGACTGTTTGGAGAGGGGTTTCGATGTCGTTTTGGTCGATGCGAATGACACAGACATAGTTGTCGTCTTGCTATATCACTACAAGTTATTCCTTGGGAACCACCCAAATTGTGAAAAGCGGAAAGTTTATGTCAGGTTCCACAGCTATTTAGTGCCTATACATCGGCTTTGCAGCAATTTACCGAACGATTTTGTTCACTCCATCTGCCTTCTTCATACGCTTTCAGGGTGTGATACCGTGGGTTTCATGTTTTCTAAAGGAAAACGAGTGGTGGCCAAGGCTGTCGAGAAATGGGGATTGGAGAAACCGATTGCTTTGCTTGTCCAAGAGATACAGAAGTCAAAGCTCGACCCTGCGGTTCTAGAAAAATTCAGTGTGATTTGCAAAAAGGTCGTTGTTGCCTCATACGGAAAAGACCCAGACCACTTTACCTCTCTTAATGAATTAAGATTGCATTTGTACCCTCGAAAGCGGGAGCTTAAGTATTTGCCACCATCTGACGGTACGTTTGAGTGTCATGCTAAGCGCGTTTACCTGCAGTTGGACATTTTTTTGCAAGCAAATCGAGCAAAGCCACAGTTTCTGGATCCCCTGCAATTTGGCTGGATGTTTCAAGACGGTGGGGTTAGGCCAGTTGTGTCTACCCTTCAGGCATTTCCAGAAGGTGTGGTCCCCCAGTACTGCTCGTGCAAGCGCTGTACAAAAAAATGTTCATGTGCTGGAAATAGACCTTGCGATTTACTTTGTGGCTGTGGTGGGAAGTGTTTTATGGACGAGTTTGATATGCTTGATGGATAATTTGATATGCTGAGCTACTTTTTAACTTTTGTAGTAACAAGTGCCGTTCACGAAATCCGTAGCAGGTGTTAGTATAGTAATCTTTTTTTTTGTTTATTCAAGCTTATTGAATAATAATCTTGTCAAGTTTACTAATAATTCTGATTAGGAATGAAAGAGAGTTGTAATCAAGGTCATTGTTGAGTATAGTGGCAATCTTCCTGTCTGAGATAATAAAACTATCCGCTACCAGCTGAATCTAGGCGTGAAATCTTTTCCAGCGCGAATAAAAAAAAAATTAAAATTGCAAGTTTCAAGGTCATTCGCGATGGTCCCTACTGTACTCGTCACTTCTGGCATCAGTTACGAAAGATTTGGCGATCATTGTGGAAATTTTTCCGAAACGTGATTTAATAGTAAAAAAAACGCGAAATTTTCAATTTTCGGGGTCAAGCACCCCCGGGCCGAGTATATAAGGCCCATTTTCGTGATCAGCGCTATCGATTACCCCATATTCCGTTGTCAAACCTTCTGCTGCTCACTGATCACCTACCCGACACATTTTCGTTGAGTGGCTCCCTGACTATGACACGTTTTTGGATACTCAGGGGACACATTCATGGACCAAAAAGTTGACAATCCAGTAAAAGGCATTAATCCAGTGGTGTAACCAAGTACAGGGTTTAGGGGGGCTAAAGCCGCCATCAATCGTGAAAAGTGGTAAAACACTATACTGTGTCACAAAATGAATGAAAAAAATTTCTATGGTTGCCCCCCCCTCCTGTCTTTTAGATTCATTCCGGGTAATCTAGACTATGTCATGTTGATTATCCATAAATATATACAACAAATTGTGTTATTGACTTGTTACTTGCTCGCAACTCAATAGATTCTAAGCATATATTAGCAAATATAAATATGTTGAGTAATTTATGCTGTAAGATTGCTGTCCCAATTACATGAGGACAAGTTTGTTGACACAGTCAACATTTGAAGTTTGTTAATTTGATCATACATATGCGAAGATTTTCATATGCTCTTGCAAAATGTATGTTTGTTAAAAAATTAGTAACGGATTTGAGCCCAAACAAACACTAAAAAAGAGAAGAAAAAAAATCCACCAAGTAACATATTTTTTTCAGGACTAAGGTTCACTTCACGATCTTTTGTTTATTCTGTTTAACATAGGTGTATGGTCGAACACGACCGTTCAATCATGGTCTTTGTTGAATGTCCTTAAGTTGTTTGAGTTTTAGTTTCGTACTCTTGACAAAACACAATTGTGACAATCAAACAGAATAAAACGGTCGTCACATCTTAAGGTTCAGCCTTGAAACTTAGCAAGAAATGACTTGGTTCTTCTTTTTGACCTGAAGGGATAGGACGAAATGCCCTTAACTCGAGCTTCGAGAGCGTCAATATATGGTGCTGGTGAAGATATACTGATTTATAATTTTCAGTGTCTAATAAATAAAAGGTACAGTACTTGTTAATTACACAGAACACTACCAAGAAGTGAAATTAAATTAATCCTGACGAAATGTACCAAAATATGATGGAAATATAATAGAATCGTGAAAACGCAACAGAATCGTGGAAACGATAACATAAAATTATGGAAAGTAGGCCGCCCAGAACGCATTATATTAAATACCGTACATAACCTAACCAAAATACCAACTCTATATAAAAAATATTTAATTAAAATAGACCTACAACGTAGTTTTTCTACTGAGTCTAAGCTAAAAGACCTCAAATACAGACAGCTAAACCATTGTTTCTCAAATCTTACATACCAAAATTCTTGAGGGTGTTCTGGATAATTAAAAAATACCATAGGTACTTAGGTGTTAAAGCGACCACACCAAAGAAGTGAAGTTAGATTAATCCTAATGAAGTATACCAAAATGCGTTGCAAATATAATATTTTAGTAACAAAATCATGGAAAACACAACGGAGTATTATGGAAAGCAGGCCACCCAGAACGCACAGGTGTATAAGGGGGCAACAGCCCCTTATCCTGGAAAAATCGAATTGCCTCCTTCGGTCCTTGGCAAATCCCAAATCTTCATTTGAACATCTATGGTCCGACACGTTCCGCTATAAGTACACATTGCAAACTAAATTAGTTTTATGGCTGCGTATCAAACAGGTTTTCTGGTGTTGTCGCTATAACACGTAAATACCAAATAAAAAAATCTCGATTTTCAAATTTTAATTAGCGGGTTTTCTTAATATTGTACAAAAGGAAGTAAATTTCGTAAGCAAGAACTTGGCCCTTCTCTCTGGCCTTAAAAGAAGGGACAAGGTAAATTCCCAAATCCAGAGCTAGAGGCTGGTTAGGCAACTAATGTAATTGACATTAAAGCATGTCTACGGATTTCTATGTCAAGTTACACTGCTTCCTAAAATTAGTTATTAAATAGATTAGAGACATACTTTGCTTGAATTCTTTTTCTTAGTCTGAATAATCATATTTCTTTGATATTGCACAATAACGGCCAATAAAGCTCAACAGTCAGGAAAGAGTTCCAAAGGGGTGCTGAGAATCTCCGAAAGGACTTCAGGGTATTTGTAAGATAAACGCCCTATCTAATGCTATTCATTCATTGACACATAATAGAACTGTTTCGTTTTTTTCAATTTTTGTCAGCTTAGCGTGAGACAAGACACCAAGAAGTGACAGAATAGATGAAAAATATATAATTTGGGCTATATATTTACATTTGGACAGCGTGAAGTAGAAAACAATTCTTACTACATAATATACAGAATAAGTGCACCTATTAGGCATGTAGACCCAATTTAAACTTATTTAAAATTTTTAAGAAAAGTGGAATTCTTGACATGAAAAAGGATTTTGCTATTAAAATTTTTTTTAAACGTAAATTGTTAAAAATGAAATTTTGATGAAGTAGAAAAGCTTTATTTGAAGATATGTATTATTTAAACCTTAAAATTCTACAGAATAGTGGATTTTTATGGCACTTGGTATTAGCCAAGTGACATATAGCAATCGCAAGTTCTGTCGGTCTGTCGGTCCCGGTTTTGCTACTTTAGGCACTTCCAGGTAAGCTAGGACGATGAAATTTGGCAGGCGTATCAGGGACCGGACCAGATTAAATTAGAAATAGTCGTTTTCCCGATTTGACCATCTGGGAGCGGAGGGCCGGTTATTTCGGAAAAAATAGAAATAATCAAGTATTTTTAACTTACGAACGGTTGATAAGATCTTAATGAAATCTAATGTTTGGAAGGATATCGTGTCTCAGAGCTATTATTTTAAATCCCGACCGGGTCTGGTGACATTGGGGGGGAGTTGGGAGGGGGAAACCTAAAATCTTAGAAAACACATAGAGTGAAGGGATCGGGATGAGACTTGTCGGGAAAAATAAGCACAAGTCCTAGATACATGATTGATCTAACCGGAACGGATCCACTCTCTTTGGGGTAGTGAGGGGGGGGGTTAATTCTGAAAAGTTAGAAAACTTGAGGTATTTTTAGCTTACGAACGGGTGCTCAGATCTCAATGAAATTTGATATTTAGAAGGATATCGTGTCTCAAAGCTCTTATTTTAAATCCCGACCGGATCTGGAGACATTGATGGGAGTTTGGGGGGGGGACCTAAAATAATGGAAAACGCTTAGATTGGAGGGATCGGGATGAAACATGGTGGGAAAATGAGCAGAAGTCTTAGACACGTGATTGACATAATTGGAACGGATCCGCTCTATTGGGGGGGGGGGGGGTAATTCTGAAAAATTAGAAAAAATTATGTATTTTTAACTTACGAAGGAGTAATCAGATCTTCATGAAACTTCATATTTAGAAGGACCTCGTAACTCAGGTCTCTTATTTTAAATCGCAACAGGATCCAGCGTCAGTGAAGGGGGGAGGTTGGGTGAGGGACCGGAAATATTAGAAAATACTTAAAGAGGAGAGATCAGGATGAAACTGGATGGTAAGGTATTTGTAACTTACGAACAGGTCACCGGATCTTAATGAAATTTGATATTTCGAAGGATCTTGTGCGTTAAAGCTCTAATTTTAAATTCCGACCAGATCCTGTGACATTGGGGGTAGTTGGAGGGGGAAACCGGAATTCTTGGAAAACGTGAAAATTAGGGTATTTTATCTTACGAATAGGTGATTGGATCTTAATGAAAATTGATACATAGAAGGATCTTATGTCTCAGATGCTCCATTTTCGACTCGATTTGAATCCGGGGACATAGGGGTTGGAGGAGGGGAACACAAATCTTGGAAAACGCTTAGAGTGGAGAGACCGAGATGAAACTTGTTGGGAAGAATAAGCACAAGTTCTAGATACGTGATTGACATAATTGGAACGGATCCGTTCTCTTTGGAGGAGCTGGGGGGGGGGGTGTTAATTTGGAAAAATTAGGAAAATTGAGTTATTTTTAACTTAAGAACGAGTGGCCGGATCTTAATGAAATTTGATATTTAGAAGGAATCCATGTCTCAGAGCTCTTATTTCAAATCCCGACGAGATCTGTTGACATTGGGGGGAGTTGGAGGGGGAAATCTTGGAAAACGCTTGGAGTGGAGGAATCGGGATGAAGCTTGGTGGATAGAATAAGCAAATGTCCTTGATACGTGATTGACGTAACCGTACTGGATTCGCTCTCTTTGGGGGAGTTGGGGGGAGGGGCTCAGTGATTTGGCGAGTTTGGTGCTTCTGGACGTGCTAGGACGATGAAAATTGGTAGGCGTGTCAAGGAGCTGCAAGCTTTGACTTGATAAAGTTGTTTTCCCAAATTCAACCATCTCGGGGGCTAACGGGGGCTAACCAAATCGGAAAAATTAGAAAAAATGAGGTATTTATAACTTACGAGTGGGTGATCCGATCTGCCTCACCCATTTTCTTTTAGTCCCATCCAAAGTTTTTACTTCCTTTAGTCTTCCCTTATGGTGTTCCAACATGTTCTTATCATTCCAGACTTCTTCTAATTCCTTGCAACATCGATAAGGCTATTTCAACCTTCATAGTCCTTTTCAATTTTGTATTTCTCCTCCAGTCTTTAGTAGAAGTCCTCTCCCACTTCTTTTCTGGATTTTGATTTCCTTTAAAGGATTTTGAGCTTAATTATTCTTTTCCG
The DNA here is from genome assembly GCF_032884065.1 of Artemia franciscana. Taxonomy (NCBI): domain Eukaryota; kingdom Metazoa; phylum Arthropoda; class Branchiopoda; order Anostraca; family Artemiidae; genus Artemia; species Artemia franciscana. The sequence goes on along the minus strand of NC_088864.1, from coordinate 46,780,308 downwards.
ACTGTTTTAAATGCTCTCATCTTTTCCTCTGGCTTTTCTGGCTTTCAAAGTCCTTTCCCAATATTCTTGGTCATTTCCAGCCTCTTTTAGGGCCATCCAACTTCTTTAACTGTCTTCCTACTTCCTTTTACCCTTGAACTTCGATCAATTTCTTTTTTTATGTCCTTTCAATTTTCCCTAGACAATTCCAGTTTGAGGGTCACTTTTCGATGTTATTTGTCTCTTCTGGTCTCCTTCGGTCCTATCCAACTTCCTCTATTGGCTTCAGGCTTCCTTTACTGCACTTCAAGTTTTTCTGTTCCTTTTTTAACGTTATTAGTCTCTCCAAACATCTTCTAGGCATTCAGACTTTCATAGTTCTCTTATGACGTTCTTTGTCTCTTCTCTAGCCTTCTTCCGTCCCACCCTTTAATGCGTTCTGACTTCTTTTACTGTCTCCCGAATTGCTCCAATAGATTCTGATATCTTGAATTGCTTTAAAATTCAGTTAGGCTCTTCGGTCTTTAATAGTGTTTTTTGACGTTCCCAGTCTCTTCCACTCTCCTATAGTCCCACCTTTCTTCCTTTACCATCTTTAGATTTTCTGTACTGCCTTTAGGTATGGTCTAGTGTCTTACGAAGTTTTTCGTCTCCTCAGTAGTATCCCCTCCATACGTATTAACAGAGTCCTACACCTTCGACCCCGGTAACGGAACTTTTTTTTAAGATCGCATTGAATTGGGGTTCCCCAGTGCTGACATCTGCATAACCAAAATCCTAGATGGTCTCCTCAGTAGTATCCCCTCTATACGTATTAACAGAGTCCTACACCTTCGAACCCGGTACCGGAACTTTTTTTAAGACCGTATTGAATTGGGCTTCCCCAGTGCTGACATCTGCATTACCGAAATCCTAGATGGTGCTGCTATTAACTACAATTATAGATGGCTACATATTTTTTTACCAACGATACATTTTTTAGCTTCTAGGCAATTTTTGCATTGATTTTATGAAATTTTTGGCTGGTGCAGGAATTGAACCTCAGACCCAAGATTTCCTATGGTAAATGAAAGACATGTGAGTTATCCGAGCCAACAAGTCATTGATATTAGTAGGTTCTTAGAAATACGTTTGAAGCAAATGTTATCAGTGCATTACTTCTGCGTGCTAGCCAACTGGTGTTAAGTATCATTATATCGTAACCAGTTAATCCTTAGCTTATATCATTATATCGTACCCAGCTCCTTACTTTAAAGTTAAATAAAGGAAACAATAAAAAGTGTCTCGTTGTTGGATCCCTGATCTATGAAAAATCTCAGAAACTCCTCTGGTCTCGGTTTCACCTCTTAACATGAACTGCGAGGCATTCAATAGTCATTCTACTCAAAGTAGTCATTCTATACTCAAAGTATATGGCATCCATTTTTTGGTACAGAAATTCCTTCATGAGGTATACCATTTTGAAAGTTTGAAGGGGTTGACAACTTCAGCTGTAAGGTATTGAAACGAAAGCTAGGCCGATACAAATTGTGAGACATATGGAGGACTTGTAAGCAACAGTCGGCTGTTAGGTAGTAATCACCTTCGGCAATGAGTGGTTAGCAACTTTTGCTAGTTGGTGTATCTATTATTTGTTTCCAGTGTATTTGATGGTAAAACTAATTCGTTTCCAGTGGTACGACATGTAGGGGACTTTAAGTAATAATCTGCTGTTATGCTACAGTCAACTTTAGCAATGAGGGGTTTACAACTATGCTAGTTGGTGTACCTATTTATTTGTTTCCGGTGAACTTGATGCCTATCACGGGAGAGGGACTTATAAGTAAGAATCGGTTCACTTTGTGCGAGAAACGGCTGTTAGCTCATAATCATCTTCGGCAATGAGGGGTTTGCCACTTTTGCTAGTTGGTGTACCTATTACTTGTTTCCGGTGTATTTGATGGTTAAACCAATTTGGTTCCAGTGGTAAGACATGTAGGGGATTTGTAAGGAATAATCATCTGTTGGGCTACAATCACCTTCAGCGATGAGGGGTTTGCAATTTTTGCTAGTTGGTGTACCCATTTATTTGTTTCCGGTGAACTTGATGTCTATCACGGGAGAGGGACTTGTAAGTAAGAATCTGTTCACTTTGGGCCAGAAATTTTTGCAAATCTGTGCATATTGTATTTTATCTCTTTAAATCTGACAGAATTAAGTGTTTACGCAACGGTTACTAACGATAACGTAAACAATGAGGTAGTTTCGTAATAATTAGTGTCACCTATGGTGTTTTAATCCTGAAAAGTTACGGGTAGCTTTATATTACCAACTAGATTATATAAGATATTGTTCCAAGTTTTCATCCGTCACGATGTCTACGATTGAAAAGGATAAAGTTCAACTAGCTGCAAAGTCAATTTAGTCCCTTCTTTCGATATTATTTTGTAGTTGTTGTTTTTTCAACGCTGAGGAATAGCCTTTGGTCATGTGATAACTGATTGCGTTCTTTTTTGAACGTATCGTTATAAAAACTTCGATAGGCTGACAACTTCATCATTTAACCGAGATTGAAGAAACAAGCACAAACGAGAATGTAAAACAATGAGATAGTTTCGTAATAATTAATAGAATGTCATCTATGGTATTTTGATCCTGAAAAGTTAGGGATAGCTTTATAATATCAACTAGATTATATAAGATATTGTTCCGAGTTTTCATCCGTCACGAGGTCTACGATTGAAAAGGATAAAGTTCAACTGGCTGCAAAGTCAATTTAGTCCCTTCTTTCGATACTATTTTGTTGTTTTTTTCAACGCTGAGGAATAGCCTTTGATCATGTGATTACCCATCGATAGCGAAGAAACAAAACCAAAGTGTTGCTCTCGCAACACTTTAGTCGGTGAAGCTGGACAAAGGCTGCCGCAACACTTCACGTTGCCCGGGCAACGTAGGTCTAGTTTAGCTCTTTTTTTTTTGCTTATATTTGAGTCGGAAGGGGGGGGCTGTAATTAATTTTTCCTCGGGGACTAACAAACTAAGAATATCTCTGAATATATACAATACTATATATTCAATCTAAAAGGAGTGATGACATCGCTTTTTGCTAAGACACATACACCATAATCGAATTTAACCAGTTTTTCAAGAAAACTCTTGTTACCATTTCCATCATCGTATTTTGCCGAATGTTAGCGCTTTTAATAAACTACTGACGAAAAGAAAAATTAACTCCATATCACCAAATAATCCTGGGAATAGGTGGAATTGGTAGAGTGGGTATAATCACCCCTTATATTATTGAGGATGATCCTAGAGGGAAAAAAACACTGACTTATTGATGTCCTGTAAAGTATTTTGACTTCTCTTCCTAAAGCCCCTCCTCCCCTTGAATCCCTAAGAACTGGGCTTGTATATGCTTACGTAAACAAAAATAAAATAGAATTTCCAGTTCCAACAAGGGAGCAATGTCTTCGGGGAATACATGAAGCTTATGCTGTGAGTTGACTTTTTAGGCGTTGACTTTCTTTAAACTGTTAAACGCTATCGGTTTCTAAAGTTTGATTAAAATTTCAATATTTCATCTACCCAACTATTTTAAGTCGACGGCCTTGCACAAATACTAATAAAATATTTCAAGTTAAACATTGCTTAAAGCCCTTTAGTACAGAAAAGGAATTTCTTGTTGTTTTAAGATTGAAGGAATATTTCTTTTTGGACTGCAAGACATAACATTATTTTTGTTATTATTTCACCTATCTGCATGATTATCCTGGTATTGGGACGTTTTTCCCATGTCTGGCCTGAAAGGCCTCTTCTCCATGAAACGTAGTGTTTTTTTTTTAGCCAAAAACTAATTTTGGTACCACATTTGTGGTGATTAAGGCCTGGGGCTATTTTTCCGTAGTCCTGTCATTTTGAAAAATTAGGGGAAATTGGGAATTCATTTTCTAGCGAAATGTCCAATTTTGCTAGTAGCGGGTTTCAAAAAAAAATTTATAAAATAATCTTTAGAAAAAAAGAACCGCGAATGCAGAAGCAGCCAAAATAATATCATTTTTGATATTTTTTTTATGTTTTGGCTTTATTATGTTTTTATGTTTATTTATTATGTTTTTGTATGTCTTTATTATGTTTATTTATTATGTTTTTGGCTTTATTATTTTTTTATTATGTTTTGGCTGCAGAAGCAGCCAAAACATATTACACCAAACATCTCAGGAAGGTATTACTTTCCTTTGTAGATGTAAATGTCTTTGGGAATTAACGTATTGTTAATGTTTAGTTTTTATGGACTATAAGCACTGTCAAATTTTACTAATTAGTTTTCCTTGTTCATTATCGCGGTTCATCGCGGCAACATTGAGGGAAATGTGGTCCTTCCCAATAACTTGGAAATTTAGACACAACCAAAAGAAAGGTCTTGGAATATTGCTGTTTTCAGATACGTTTAGACCTTAAATGGGTCCAGGTGTGAAAAAAAAATTTGATTCTGATATTCTTCATGCTTTGAATAAAAAGAAAAAAAATAGCAAAACACACAACTTACAAAATATTTCCGAATTTTATGGAAATTTCAAGCACTTAAACAGCCAACACACTGTTAGAATTGAACGTGAAAACTTAATATTCCGTTTTAAAAAAAGCCTACAAGTTGTTTTGGCTAATTGATATATTTTCACGAGCTTTGGGTGCCATTTTTTCGCGAACTTTAATTTTAGAGCTTTATAAAAAAGAGAAAATAAAAAGATTTATAAAAAAGAGAAAATAAAAATATTTATAAAAAAGAGAAAATAAAAAAGATTCATAAAAAGAAAAAAGAAAAAAGATTTATGAAAAAGAAAAAATAAAAAAGATTTATAAAAAAAGAAAATAAAAAAGATTTATTAAAAAAGAGAAAATAAAAAAGATTTACAAAAAAAGATTAATAAAAACATTTATAAAAAAGAGAAATTAAAAAATATTTATAAAAAAGAGAAAATAAAAAATAATTTAGAAAAAAAGAGAAAAAAAGATTCATAAAAAAATAAATAAAAAAGATTTATAAAAAAGAGAAAATAAAAAAAGATTTATAAAAAAAGAGAAAATAAAAAGATTTACAAAAAAGAGAAAATAAACTCTGACGGTCGAGTTTATTTTCTTCCTCTTTTCCATATAATCGTCTCTAACCCTTAACAAACAAGTCTAAATTACAGAAAATACTTTGCAAAATGCTGTCAACTGAGGGGGAGGAGGTCGAAGCAGAACATTCAGGTGAGTTGGATCAGTCGAGGAATGTTCCCTAGTGCCCCCTACGCTCTTATCTACCTAAAAATTGGATTTTTCAACCTATTCTCCATAAAAGTTGGATTTTTTTTGGTTTAGTTAGTGTCCCAGCCTGGAAACATTTTTTATACATGCCCAATTAGGGTTAAAAATTTGGGTACTTTCTTGTGATACCGACCACGCTTTGTTCTTCATCTGTACTAAAAATCGGTTTCTGTGTGTGCTCTCGGAGATAATCAGCTTAGCTTGAGTGAAATAAACTACTATACAGGCATATTTTAACTAAATATTTAACATATTGACCTGGTTAGGCTAGGTATTCAATATAATGCGTTCTGGGCGCCGTGCTTTCCACAATTCTCTTGAGTAGCGTAATTTCGTCAAAATCCTGGGAGGGTAGAAGTTGGAGCCAATTTTTCCAAGTCAAGCGAAAATGATAGTAAAAACTGAAAAATGAGTCATATATTACCATAAAGGTAAATGTATACTAAAGAAAATTGACCTGTTTCTCTGGATACTTGAATTATGTAGGATTACCTTAATTTTGACAATTTTTTGCAGAAACTGAATTTGAGCTCGAGGGGCGAACTGAGGTCTGGATGGGACAAACTTAGGTCTGTAGGGGGGCAGTTACACCGCCCCCTGTCCCATAGCAAATTATACCTCCTATTCTCTGTTGTAGTTTCCATAATTTTTTTTACTAAAGTATTATATTTTCATCATATTTGGGTATATTATATTATGATTAACCTAACTTCCCTTCTTGAACGTGGTCGGTATAATACGTAAGTACCCAAATTTGTTTTATATTTCACTTGGACAACCGTCACTTTTGTTTTAGGTCGTTCAAAATTTCAATCTTCGTATCTGTTGAAGCTGACTTGAGACAATCAGGAACGAAGTGCCCTTAAAAATTATTCTTTGTCATTTAACTTTATTTTTTCATGGCGGCTGTTGATTCTATGCTTCAATTTCCGTTTTCACTAAGGGGGACAATTTTCTTGCCTTATTACTATAATTGCCAATAAAGTACAGGTAATTGAATCGGCAAAAGGCCTAAAGGTATTTCAATTCCTGCCTTCTGTCTGAATCAAAGGAACAGTTGCCGGAGAGCAGAGCAGTGTATGTCTTGTCTACGTTCTGTGCTATGATTTGTGTCAAACTAACTTTAGTTATAATTGTTTTCTAAAAACGAGTGAATTATAAATAACTATTTTCCAAGTTTGGTTACAAAAAGCCCAAAGGTGGTTCAATTTACCTAGGCTATCTGTTGAGTCGATCGATGAAACAGTTACCGGAGAGCAGAGCAGTGGTTGTGTTCTTTCTTTGGGAGAAAAACTGTGGATATTTCTAAAAATTGTTCCATGCTTAGAAGTAACTAGCTATAATTAATTTTCTGTGATAGACAAAAAAAAATATGCTTTTCTTATCAATGGGGAAATGGCTATAATTGTTTCGATAAGAAATTGTACAAATTAGTCATTTCGGTTAATATGACTATTCATATAGTATTTTATGGTTAATTTGTATGTTTTCTATTTCTCTGGTGCTTAAGTTGGAGTGATAACTTTGAAAATGGCTACTAAGGAAAAGAAAGGTGGATTTTTTTCTATGCTGAAAGGTCATTCCAAGGCTAAGGATGTTTCAGACACCCCTAAAAAGTAAGTTGATTTAACTTTTAAAAATTTAGAATAGCTCACAAAATTAGCAATTTTGAAAAAAGATGTGAAGGTTCTGTTTAGGCTGATGCTAGTCTATTAATTTAAGGGACTATCTTGGGTGTGCTCCCGAGCGTTGAACCGCATATATAAATTAAAATAGGATAGACTACATTTTGAAAGTTTGAACATTGATAACTAGGCTAGGTCTTTCGGTAAATATTTAGATGCTGGCCACTTCTGAAGGCAAAGGGTAATCATATACATCTTCACATTGTTTAGCTAGTAAGAAAGTGAATGTATTAGTTGATCCTAAGATGTAGGCTAGGCTATATATTTACCCAGATTTCCTATTTTATGCTATTTCCGAATGTCACGGTTGCTTTTCTAATAATGCAACCCCCCCTGCTTATACCTTGAAATATGTAAAAAAAATAAAAAAAAAATATACAAAAACAATGAAATTTTCACTTTATAAAATGCAGCATGTTTCTTTTAATCAGATTATCACGTTTCCTTTCATTGTTACTTATATTTTTCAGTAATTTCAAATAGGCTAATGTTAATGTTTTACCCATAATTCCATTGTGATCACCTAGGCGAAATTGTATTTCATTGAGTCAAGATTTCAGTCACCCTTTGTATGAGGCGTCACGAGATGAAAAACCACGAAGAAATGTATTAGTAGGGCTATTTATTGGCCCATCAGGGGAGTGGGCTGCATTATCAGAAACACAAGTATATTTACAAAGAGCATAAAATAAGGAATCTAATGTTAGGCCTACTATTTTTATTTCATTAGCCTAATATCTTTTCAAGCTAGACTAGAAAGCTACCGACTAGATAACTCTTGAGCCATTATGGTCTAAGTCAAAGGGTGCCAATTGGTGGGGGCACTCTCTATATTTTAAAAAATATTTTTTGGTGTTTTTGTTGACAAAAATCGAAAAAAAATATAATTGCCCGCTCCGCCACCATTACCGTGAGCTTTTTTGGCTTGAAAAATTTGTTTTTGGTATATCAATGAAAACGGAAAAAATCATCGCCCCTCCTCTCTTATTTCTGTGAATTTACGCCCCTGTTTGACATACCCAAGTCCTAGCTGGGTTAGATGAAATATGCTTACATATATTGAGTTTCGTGCAATGAGAGGTAAAAGGTTCATGGTATTAATGGACGTAATAGGGGATATAGTAGGCTCTTTTGAAAGATTGGGAAACGGGGAATTTAAAGGTGCTATTCTTTTGCTAATAGAGTTGTTCCTTATCAGGAAGTATCCGTGCAGGATCACCCCAATTGTTGATGATAAGTAAGGACAAAAGAGGATGCAAACCAACAAAATCGGCAAACTTTTCTGTAACAATAGTCATTACTAGGTACTAAGAGCTGACGAGGGGAGTGGGATTCTGCTTACCCGAATATAACTCATAAACATTCTGAAGTTATTTCTGCTTTTGACTACTTTTGAGTAGCATCATTTTTTAAACACATGCCATTTTTCCTAGGAGGAGGTCTTCGTTGGATATGTGTTTTCTGAGAGCAAGATTTTCTGGGGGTGTCTTCCTAGGAGGAGGGCAAGCTTCCCTGTAGGTGTTTTCCGTGCCAGAAATTTCCTTAACACAAGTCTTCTGTACTTTTAAGTCTCCTTTCGATTTTATATTTGTTCCCAAGCCCCTAACTCCATACCCCCAGCGTACATCAAGAGACCCAGACAAGGAGGAGAGTCCTATCTCAGTGTCCAAAGATCGCTCCGGTAGATATGGCATTATACAATAAGTTTCCTTTTTTATTCTGCAAGTTCAAGGCACAAATCATCAAGGCACCTTTTCTCGTGAGCTTATTTACGTATCTGCAATCTGCATACAGGGGGGAATTGAGAAGAGGGGAGGGAACTGTCCCCTCCATTCTAGCCATTTTTCACTGTGAAAAATGTTCTATATTGCCCACACTTAACTTTTTTTGCTGCCAAATTTATTTCTTCAAATTATCTCTAATTTTGTATAAAAAAAGAAAAATAAATTCTTTAAGCAGGTCATGTAATCCAGAGAACTTCTGAACCACAAAAACTTGTGACTATGTGCACATTATTAAGAAAGAAGAAAAGAAAAGGAAAAAAAAAAAAACACTGACTAGGTTAATAAACCTTATACTGTTGCATTGGCTCATTACTGACTATGGAATATTCTGATCATAAAGTATTTTCGTCTGCATTTGACAAATAATTTGCATTTAAAAGAGTAGTTGATTCAGGAGAGTTAACCAAAGATTAAAGACATGCTTTGTTGTCCTATTCTTCTTAAAACTGGTTTTTCTTACCCATATGTTGTTGAAGATACTGAAATGGTGCATTTCAAAGTAGATAGGCTTTGCCATCACTATAAGACATATTTTGAGTAGCCTGTAGGGACAAATATCTAACTAAATAACAGTAAAAAAAAACTTTTGTTGTACTAGGCACGTTTGCAAACAAATTTTCAAGAAGAGGGAGGGATATGCTCATCAGAGCAGTACGTACAAGGTAGATTGGGCTATAGGAGGCCATTGACAAAATTTTGATTTTTCATGGGTGTGTGTCAGGGGAAGGGAGGGGTCACTTGATTTTAAAAGTTCAATACAAATTTCGGTTTTGAAGCCTGAGTATCAAAATTAACCACTTTATAGCATTTCCTTCGATTATCTTTTTAGAATTGGATGTCAGCTATACGGGTGGATAGCTTGTATAGCAAGCATGAACTCTGCACAGGCACGCCATTTCTCCGAAATGCAGTGAACGGCCAAGGACCATGTCTGCAAACAGGATACGTGATTTGTGGTGGGAAGTGGACCCATCTCGAACAATGGTATATACAATCCCCCATCTCATTAAAACGAAAAAATTGTGATTACAAAGCATGGCACACGTGGCAACTTGACAAACTAAAAACACATAGATCGATGATCTTGGGTGGCAATATTCCTCTCATAAACTGGAAATATTGTCGTTAATTATAGTAAAATAAAATTCGTTCCTTTCAACTATCCTAAAGTTAAAGACATCGTAGTTTATTGATTCGGGATATTTCTTACTTTTTCAAGTCTCGCCCATTCCCACAGGATATAACAGGGTCACTCCTTTTCACAGGGCATAGGCCAGAGCTCTATATGACAATGCATTCACTGTTGTTCTGCATATCTATACAATTTGCTGATTGTCAAAGTTTTCGATGTCATTGCAGTAAGCGTGGTCCACCCTTCTCACGATCATTTTGAAAATGGAATGCATCATTACATGGATGAAAGCTATAAACCATGGTCAATACCCTGAATCAACCTTTTCCGTTGTCCTCCTCGTGGTCGTTATCTATCCACAGTTCCTTCGGGTGTTAGGAAACTAGCAAGGTGCTGCCGTTTCATCTTATTGAGGAGCGTCTCGTGACATTTCAACCGTCATCACATCTTTCTTTTGTCGCACGATTGATGCAATTCACCCTTGTGATGTAGCTGGGGCTCCGCATCTTGAGCGCGACAAGGTTGCACTCTTTCTGTTGTCACGATTTAGATATCCCAGCCGTACAGAACAATACCGTATCATGACAATGTTGAAGAGATGGAATTTTAGATGGTTGTTCAAGAGCTAACCGCACTTACAAATTCTTTACAGTTTCTTGAAGCTAGACCTAATGACAGCAAGTTGGCGTTTGCTCTCAGCTGCAATATGGCTTTTTTCAGAAGGCAGGAGGCTTCCAAGATAGATAAATTGGTCGAATGTTTCAACTATCTAGCTGTCAATGGTGATTGAGGAAGAATTTTCATGCTAATAGAGAGATGGGGCCATAACTTTCGTTTTGTTGGCCTTTATTTGTATACCGAAGAGTTTTGTGACTTGGCTTATACAGTCTAACTGTCTCCGAAGTTCTGCTTTAACTGTATACATCTGCATTATATCGCCAGCTTCTCAAAGCCTGTCAGCAAGGACTCGGCCTTTTTCTACTCCGTTACAAACCATACATCTTGCTCATACAAAAGTTGAAGCAAATTTGAGCTTTTCGACTAGGGACTCAAATTCTTCTCTTTTTCCGTCAGTATCCCACATCCCCCTGCGTCATCACTTGATTTCCTTATTTTCAAAAATAAACTAATCCAAAAGCATTTTTTCAAGAAAAGTACAGTAAAGAGCAATATTGAAGAATAAAACTAGCAGAGATAAAATCACATTAGTTAATTGCTATAAGTTTGTAATAAATAAATAAATGAAACCTAAAACGAATATATATTAAAATCAATAATCTAATCAAATTTAACAAGTGCATGAATCATTCTGAATGAGTATGGATTAATTGATATGAGCTAAAAGGAGCAAAAATCACCATAGGTTGAAATAAGACTGCCGCCCCCTAAAAACCTTTTTTAAGGGTAGTGTCATTTGCTCTTCAATAAAACGTCAGAATGTCTGGGAATCGTTTGAAATTTGGTAAGCAGTTACCTACAGCCCAGGATACTTTATCCAAGAATTTAAACTACTGACCCTTACAGTACCGGCACTCACCAACCAAAAATTATTGTAATTTGGGGAATCCTTGACTTAGCTTGGTAGAATGATATATCTTGGGGGAAGTCACCTCAGTAGTAGCTATGCGTCCTTCACCTTTCTATTCCAGCTATGGCGCTTTATATATGTAGAGTAGGTGAGACAGGGGAGTGGTATCTGCCTATGAAAATCAGTGGCGTGATTTTTTCAAAATCCTGGAGGAAGGGCAAAGTTGGGGCTGATTTTCCGAAGTCGATTGAAAATGACAGTGCAAAACGAAAAATGAGCCATATAAAGGCAAAGGTATGTGGTTCTAAAGAAAATTGATCTGTTTCTGTGGATGCTTTAATTGTGTAGGCACATCTTACTTTTTTTTACAAGGCTTTTGAATTCACCAAATTTCAAAGCAGGGGTACAAGCTTGAGTCTGGGGGGCCAATTGCCCCCTACCCCATGGTAAATTACGACCCTGATGAGGAGAATCCATCTCCTATGTGAAGGGGATTGATATTTCTTTTTTATGTGGTATGTTTTTTCTTTTTTGTTAGCTATTTATTACTTTACTTTTTGTTGTGTTTAGAAAATGGTTAATTTTTACTATTGCACGCCAACAAAAACGTATGTTTTTCCATCAGTGCAGTAGATGTGTAATGTAAATAGTTGTAATTCTGTTTATTAACAAAGTATCGTATCGTATGTCATTTTCGCCCTAAGTGCTTGGTCCCATAAGTTTCATGCAAACCTTAGAACTTTCGTGCAAAGATCAAAAGAGGGCATATTTGCTTCTACATGAAATAGAAAGAAACAAAATAATAAATTGGATACAAAGCATTTTTTAATAATTCAACGCAACCGCGTTCTGATTAAGGATGAAAGCAAGTGACGACAAAGTTTTAGAGCGAGTTTATGACCTGGTCTCATTTTTTCTCATGATATATATATATATATATATATATATATATATATATATATATATATATATATGTCTTGTTCTTAATTCCAAAAGCTGAAAAAATGTACAAAATTTTCGCACCGAGGCAAGGGAATGGCAAAAAAATATGTAAGAAGTGACGTTTTCATTAGAAAAGTGTATTCTAATGAAATAATGTAGAAGTGTATTTTCAGCCTACTCTGCTGAAATGGTTTTAGGAACATTTCTGTCAATGGAATATCAATATTTTCTTTTATTTTCCGTTTATTCACAGTCAACAAATTCTACTCTCCTTTTATTTTATCGTGATCCTTGGTTCTTCCTGCATTCGGGGAATTGTCTACCAAATGGTTACCAAAGTGAATCTTTCTTTAAACTGTTTTTTTTTTATGTTCAAGTCAATATTTATGTTGATTCAGTATTTTTTTATCCATTAAATTAAAATGTATTGGATGTTTTTTTGCATTTAAATCGATTTTGTTAATTAAAAAACTATTTCCAGAACTAGAACGTAAGAGGTTGAAACGGATTTATAAGTTGGAATCATATTGTTAGTGAATAAACAGAAAAGTTCCTGGCCTTAAATCTCCAGTGTTTCATATTGAGGTCAAATATCGACGAAACTTACTAAAGGATACGGAACTTTGCCCAAATGGAATGTGAAGAAATGAGATTGTCGACCTGACATCCATTTAACTCAGTTATCCTGCATAGGTCATCAGTATGGAATGACCTACTGGATTATTTGTCAATTCAGCGGGAATAATTGAACCATTTTCGTCTTGAGGATGTTTATTTTCAGTAGACTTTGCTTTCCTCTTCTCTCCCATTTAGTATTTTGTTGTTTTATCAGTATTGACCCTTTTGATTCTGGCCTGACAGTTTTTTAAGCTGATAATACATTTTTTTTCATCAGCCTGTGACTTTATTCGTTTTTAATTAATCGAACCCGAACACAAATTATATAGTTCATAAAGCCTGATCCAGGGGGTGGTTAGGAGGTGTGAACTCCCCTCCAAAATGTTTATCCGACTCGTAAAGTCGTGTCAAAAATCAACATCTCCATTTCATCATCATTTTCAAAAATGAACAAATATTGCGTTTTATAGTTTTTTGTAACCCCCCCCCAAAAAAAAAATTACTCCTGGATGCGGCCCCGATAGTTCACATTTAATACTTTAAATCGGTATGTCTTTGTCTTATTGAATTACCTAACAAATGTGATGTATCAGAACAAATTGTTTGTAGCAGGTGTGCCACTTAAGCCAGTTGTATGTGCAGGATATCCGCTTAATATCATTTCCCTCTTTATTAACCAAATGCGGAAGTCTCAGAGTTTTCTTTAGTTTCTATAGGGTTACATATCCCAGTCCAGTTGATAATTTTCAAAGTGGTAAACCATCTGTCAAAGGGTTATTCCATATTGGTAGAATACAGATCAAGAATGCTTGGGGTGGCAGTACTACAATAGTTCCGTGTTTCAGAATTTATTCCAAATTATATTTTATAAAGCCTTTTCTTAACTTTCAGGTATTACATCAACCTAAATGTAGCCTACGCTCAAATTCATACTCAAAATAGGACCCAATAAGGGAATTTGTACTCGAAATAGACGAAACTTGTGACCAACGATTGGTGCTCTTCTCCGCAAAAACTTGGGCCTAAAACACTGGTTATTTTTTAAGACAGTGAATTTGCCTGCAAAAAATGTTATCCCTTCTCCTAAAACCCTGGCTCTGTTTGGACTTATATTCGCAAATAAACGATGCTTTCTTTGCATTTCTTTTAGACCAACTTTTAGTATTCTTTTAAAGTGGACTCAATCTGCTAGTTCTTTAGAAAGATGCCATTTTAAATTTTGCTATGAGGGCTAAGACCCAAAAATTTCCTAAGAGGGCCAAGACTGAACAAAATTATGGTTTCAACACATTTTGGGGGACATTCCTTTCTGTTTTACTCATATTTTAAAACTTAGAGTTGCTTGGTCCTCCTCCAAAGATATGTTAAATCCGAGTTTGTTACCAAGAGACACAATTTTAGTTTTTCTCTAAGGAGTATAAAAAGACCTTTTTGTTTGAAAAGTTACAAAGTGGGAGGGGGATGCTTACAGCTTATATCTCTAAATATAACGATTTTTGTTATTCAATGCAGACAAGGGCTTAATCTGCAATGGCAAAGGGTGGGGGGACTGGCCCCTCTAGATCCCAGTCCTCCCCCGACCTCAGCTTGCCCACCCTCCCAAGCTGAAATTCATTTCCTGCAGAAAATCTTGTCAAAAATAAGATAAGCCTGCATAATTCAAGCATACAGAGAAACAGGTAAGTTTTCTTTAGTATACTTTTGCCTTTATGGCAAAAGGCAACATGGCTCATTTCTCACTGTCATTTTCTCTTAATTTGGGAAAATTGGCTCCAGCTTTGCCCCCCCTCCAGGATTTTGACGAAATTACGCCACTGAATACAGAATTCCTTTAAAATTTGCTCCCCCCAAGAAATTCTATTTTAATTCAAAATGTATTTTGAAATTGTTCTCTGACCCTCCTCCAGATAGCATCTCTGTTCGCTACTTATCTCTACCCTTTCCTAAAATATAAGGAACTGAGAAAAAAAAAAAAATTATACCTGCAACCGGATCGCCGGTTGATCTGTAACAGTTGGAAAGTGACTTCTTGAGAAGCTGCTCCCCCTGACTATTACCCTAGATTTTTTCCTGTATAAATTACTACATTTATCTTCAAATCGTTTTGATGTTTGCTGATAGACTGATTGAAATATGAACATGATTGTTGCCATTGGCTTTCTTTGCTTGTATTTAACCGCTTTTTGTTATTTCGAGAAGATGTTGATGGATTATATGTACTGTTTGAGTTTAGCACTACTAATTATTCATCAATCTTGCATACCTAATTTTACGGTCTATTGAAGCTTAATTGGGTCGCATCAAAATTTAGACTCATTCTAAACTGTCTTAAAAACTCGTTTCTTCAAGTTATTGTACAGTTTCGGATCTCTTACTATAGGATGTGAGCATCATCATTCAGGGGGAAGGGGAGGGGTATCAGAAAGTGGCGTAATTTTGTCAAAATTTTTTTGGGGGGGGATAAAGCTGTAGCAAATTTTCCCAAATCAAGTGAAAATGAGAGTGAAAACTAAAAAATCAGCCATATAGTACTATAAAGGTAAAGACCTACTAAAGAAAATTGACCCGTTTCGTTGGATGCTTGAATAATGCAGGCTAATCTCTAATTATGAGAAGATTTTTCCAAGAAACTAAATTTCAGGGGGGAGGGGACAAACAGGAGTCTGAAAGGGGGCAAACTAGGACTGGGAGGGACAGCTCCTCCCTGTACCACTGAAAATTACGCCCCTGGTCTAAGAGGAGTTTTAATAGGAAATCTAAAATAGGGAAATGTAACTATATGACCCATTTTTCCAAAGAAGCTCTTAGAATTTATTATGGTAGCTTACGCGTCCCCATTTGTCTATGCATGTCTATTGCTATAATTCTAAACTTGCTTTTTAATTATAAAAATTAGCTGTTCATTGAATTTAGGGAGTACCTTGCACCCTCTTTTGATTCCTCGGACCAAAATTCATTTTCAAAGGAGGTTTCATTATCTCAACGTGGAGAAGTTACTGAACACTATACTAGATTGTACATCAAGAAGGACTTGCAAGTTTTCGGAACTAAGATGTCAAAATTAGCAAAATAGGAACATTTTTAGTGTTTCTAAAAAAAAAAAACAAGAGCTAAGAGCTAATATGGCACTTGTGACGAAGTCAGAAGAGCCAAGAGCTCATATGGCATGAGCTCTAGCCAAATTCTAAGAATCAATAGATTAATTTAAAGGGAAAATCAGAGGCTTAATGTCGGTCGGGATTTAAAATAAGAGCTCTGAGACACGAGGTCCTTCTAAATATGAAATTTTATTAAGATCCGATCACTCCTTCGTGAGTTAAAAATACCTCATTTTTTCTAATTTTTCCGAATCAACCGTCCCCCCACACCCACAAGATGGTCAAATCCGAGAAATGACTATTTACAATTTAATATGGTCTGGTTCCTGATACCCCTACCAAATTTAATCGTCCTAGCTTATCTGGAAGTGCCTAAACTAGCAAAACTGGGACCGATAGACAGACCGACAGAACTTGCGATCGCTATATCTCACTTGATAAAGAACCAAGTGCCATACAAAAAGCTGCGCGTCTTATTTTCCGCTTGTGCCGAATACCAATTGGCTCAAACCGCCAAAGAGTCAAGATTTACCAACTAGTTTACTAAACTAGGTGTAAAATTTGTCGCCATATAATGAAAGCTATTGACAATGATAATGATGATGAGGATTTTATTGAGTGATTAAACATTTGCAAGTATTTCACTGCTAAATGTCTACAAGCTAACACTATAAAGAAAGAAAAAAAAACTAGATTAAAAAGCTACTGCCTAAATATTCATGGTATCTTTTTATAATGTAAACATTACTTGCTTGACTTCAGGCTTCAAAACATATACTCCCTCCAATGATCGGAACCAATTGACCCTGATTATAAAAGTACCATGGAGAAACATGCGCCTCAGGTTATAACGTCACGTGGTTGTTTTCAAAGGAATTAATCACTGGAGTTACGGACAATTACCTATTATATAAATGAAGATCAGGTTGTTTTTTGCGTTCCGTGTCCTTTTCTGATAAGCTAACTATTATTAAAGGTGAAATTGTGAGCAGGTTTAAGTAGCTAAGTAGCCTTAAAACAAATTACTACACACCTGCCTGGTTAAGGCGTCATAGGCCGACTCTGCACAGCCAATAGCAATTCTTATATATGTTTCAAAACTGTGGAACGTTACACCGACTATTGTCCTAAGACCTTGGCCAATGCAAAATTCTCCTTACTAAATATTCTGTGTGGATCAAATGGATGAAGCCATTTTCCCCTTCTAGATTTCCACTTCATTACGAAATATTTTCATCAGTTCTTTCACTGCACATCAGATACCCATTTGGATTGCGAAATTGCCAATCTTCTTTTTCAGCAATTAAATAAAAAAAAAAAGTTTTTTTTAACTGAAAGTAAGGAGCGACATCAAAACTTAAAACGAACAGAAATTACTTCGTATATTACTTCCTCATCAACGCCCCGCTCTTTACGCTAAAGTTTGACTCTTTCTCTCAACTCTACTTTTTAAAACAGTAAAAAACTGTACTTATATATTTAAGATCAGCATTAAAATGCGATTCTTTTAATGTAGCTATTGTTATCAAAATTCCATTTTTTAGAGTTTTGGTTACTATTGAGCCGGGTCGCTCCTTACTACAGTTCGTTACCACGAACTGTTTGATCTTATCGGCTTCACATTGGCACTTCCCCATTGTATTTTTTTTGTCTTTATTTTTGTCTGTTCTTGTTCCTTTTCTCTTTATGTGGTTAAAAATATAAAAATTGCAAAGATAAAAAAAAAATTAAACTGAGGAGATTCGATTGATTGATACTGATTGACTGAAGAGACGATTGATATTACAATTTTTATATACAAATACAATATATTTTGTAGCGATATTGACGTTAACAGCGAAGTATCTCTGTGACAGAACAGTCCCGACTCCCGGGGGATATTATTGCTAGTGTTATTATTGTAATTTTTTTTCGTGAAGGGATTGGTGCTTACCAGTTTTATAGAGTCTTCGGTCATGCAAAATTTGAACAATACTGTGGTTGTAGTTAATTCGGGTTAACTAATAAAAAACAGTGCTGTCTTGACTGTTTATTCATTTAGTCACTGGGCATACATTTACACACTAACACGGGCCCCTATGACTATGCCGATCTTGACAAATGCCGATCAAGCCCAATCGTTAAAACAGAGGCATAGCTAGGGTTTTCAGCCCATGGGGGCAGTGTCGGTTTCCACCCTGCGCCCCGTCACTACCAAAATATAAATAAAAAAAGAAAATTCCTCAGTTTGCTACCCCCTCAGAAGCTGCGCCTGGAACCAGGTCGGCTGTAATAATTAACAAAAAGACATAGGCCATTTTTTTAACTTTTCAGAAGAGCCAAAAACCGCAAAAAAGTTTGTCAATTGCGTATTTCTCTTTTTTATCTGCCAAGTTTGTTCACGTTCATAAGTGAAGTATGTCTTTTTTTTTTATCTTCGTACCGACGACATACATAATTCATTTTCGACCAAAATGGTATTTGGCGCCCTTTTAATTATCACAGCCACCGGCTGTGAGGCAGGTTAAAAGTGGCGTATGTCTCTTTTTAACTTCGTAACGGTACGAGATAGGAAAAATCTGACTGCATCATTCGATTCCTCGGGCTAAGTTTACTGCATAACCTACATAACTCATTTTCGACCAAAATGGCATATATCGCCCTTTTAATTACCATAGCCGAGGTATCCCCCCTTGACCCCCCCCCCCATTATGCCACGGGTTAAGGAGGCCCTCTACAAAATATGTTTTGACTTGAGGCGACATATTTGATTTTAATTTGAAATTCTGATCAATATTTTTGACAACTGATTTTTCCTCTTGAGTTGTATTCATGGTGGTGTTTAGGATTTTTCCCAAATAGGAAACCCTTTGGCACTTATATGTGAACATGTTTTTATAATTCATTCTTTCCTGCTTCTATTTGGCTTAAAAATAAGAGAGTGGTTATAATTTGACTGTACAAAAACAATCAGTGTGAAAAACGTCTTAATTACCGCGGTAATTCAGACAAGGCGTAAGCAAGACCTTATGAGACATAAGTTATACAGGAAGACAAAAAGCAAAAAAGGACTTCATGATTGTTTATTTCATTAATACAGGGACGTAAATGAGAGGCGAACTATGTGGACACAATCGGTAAAACCGTAACAACACCATCATTCCTTGGGAGGGGTTGGTGGTGGCAAGATCAGACACCCCATCCCCCCACTGAGGACATGCCTGAGTCATTGAGCAACCCTTCCAACAACGAATGCTTTTGCATTTTTTCAATGCACAACAAACACCGGAGCATGAAAAGCTGAAAATGCCATTTTTTGGTGTTTTCATTAAACAAATTAAAAAAAACGACAAATTGGCTCCCTAGATATTGAAAAATACGCTTTGCCCACCTAATTATTTTGATTTGACCTTGTTGCTTTTAAACTATTTTTTTTTACAAAAACAAAACAGAAATCAATAGTTAGTATAGGAGAACACAGGACCGATCCTTAGGGAGGATGGCGTGATTTTTCCTCCGGGATGGGGTCAAAACACGGAATTACTCAAATGCACTTTTCTCGATGTGATGATTATTGCAGGTGCATACACTTGGGGGTCTGGCATCCCAAATACTGGGATTTGAAAAACTTCCCAGAAAATTCTCACATGTTCCGTAGACTCCGCCTAATTTTGGGGACATGGAAATTTTCCTGTTCCTCGAAAAGAATTCTTTCGTATGAGGCTCAGTTTCTGAACTCAGGTAGGGGAAGGGGGACCCTTGTTCTATATGCGGTACATGTAGGATAGTATTCCGAGGGTAATAAGAATATATTTCAAACTTGGTGGTATGTATCCACTAAAGTGGCCATTTAAGGGCTTTTAAAGTCTTCAACTGAAGATAAAGGAGTAAGATCGCAATTTGAGCATCCTAATACAATACACAGTACTTAGGCTGCATTTTTGACAATTATTTTCGTATTTTAACTTCATCTGCATCCATGAATTTTGAACTTCTTTGTTACAAGGTAACATAAACATTCGCACCATTTTTTTTTCCGAGGGGAGTTACATTTTTAAGGGTGGTACCGTTTTGATAAAGGTCTAAAAATGTCAGTATCGAAAATTTAGAGGGTGAGAGGGGTCTGAAAGCTCATTCCACTGGATACTTACCTTCTACGTGCACATATTGCGTTCTAGAAGATTTGTCAATGTAGTACGGAGGTATTTGTTACTTTTCAGGCCAAAATTGTTTGTTTCACGGCAAAAAATGAGACACTTCTACTCTTTGTCATAGCACAATGTCTATCATTAGGCTACCAAAAAAGGCCATATATATTTAAAGTTATGTTTGAATAAGCACTCTCCCGATATGCTACGGCCGTTCTTTCGGTACGATAATATTCCATGAGAAATATCAAATAGAGGTAGTCTAATAATTGAGTTCATGTCCTGCAATGCCCTATATTTGTAATTAGTGACTTCACAAATCCTCAAATATCAAGTTTAATGGACATAAACCGCCAAGTGTGGAATACCTAGTTATTATCTTTCCGTTTAGGATACTTGTTCAACCACTTAAGACAATGCCCTGAATAATTCATGGACAATCACGATTCGAACGTAGATAATTCATGTTTAACATACGACTTTAGGGAGTGAAGGGATCCGGCCCTAGTGCCGTGTCTTCGTAGTCCTTAATGTTTTTGAAGCATTTAGGTTTAGAAATAGTCATTTGATAAAATAACCTAATATTGTTTCCAAAGTGGCCCCAGACACATTCAAAAATCTAAAGAGGTACAACAAATGTATTCTTATGACATCCAGAGCGGTGGTTTCGAACGGGGGAGGGTGGTAGTCAGGTTTGCAAAAAGTTCCAAACGGCCAGTTGTAGAACTCGACAAAAGCAGTTCGGGAATAGTGGAAGCACTAGCATTTTCTAACAAAATCTGCCGAAAAATTTCACAAGGCCATGAAAACTGCCAAGTAGTATGGCTACCATGCTACCCCACTTTTTGCACGCCGGATGGTAGTGCGGGTATCGGGCCACAGAACCAATAAATTATGTAGACAAAAGTTGCGTCATTCTGAAGTTAACAAGGTTTCACTCAAAAGAATTACAATCGTTTTGACTTTCGAGAGTTTCGAGAGTTGACCGTCCTCTCTATGATCTTTCTGAACAACCCTATGCAGAAAGAAGTGATACATGCGTGTTTGCAACACGGAAAAAGGGGTTTGAGGGGGCTCGGACGCCTGGACCTTGTATTTACTGGATATTTTTTTTCACGATTTCACTAAAGCATAAGATGCCTTCTGTTCCACTAAAATGTATCGTTGAAGTTTTTGTGGTAGAATGGTTTATTGACATAATTTGAGTTCTTGTCCAGGAGGCTGAAGGTAATTATTCAGCTAAAATTCTGATTTTAGCCTAATATTTGTAATCAGAGGCTACTCCCTTAAATAGGCTACCAACTTTGACGGAAATCAAAAGTCAAATATGAAATATGTATCTCGTCATTCAGTATCACTCATAAATAATCTTTGAATAGTCATAAGTCGAAAAGCACAATAGGTTGTGTCGGCACAGGTCCTGTCTTAAATATTCGTTTTGGTTACATGTCCTATCTTGAGATTATGAATCGATGCCATACGGGACTTTATGGACAGCTTGGAGTAGATATTGCGTCGAATTTGTAGTTGATGCCCGTTTTTATGGCACTTGATATCTACCAAGTGACATACAGCGATCGCAAATTCTGTCGGTCCGTCGGTCTGTCTGTCCCGGTTTTGCTATTTTAGACACTTCCAGCTACTTCAGGCACTTCCAGGTAAGCTAGGACGATGAAATTTGCCAGGCGTATCAGTAATCAGACCAGATTAAATTAGAAATTGTCGTTTCTCCGATTCGACCATCTGGGGGGGGGAGGGAGTGGGGGATGGTTAAATCGGAAAAATTAGAAAAAATGAGGTATTTTTAACTTACAAACGGGTGATTGGATCTTAATGAAATTTGATATTTGGAAGGATATCGTGTCTCAGAGCTCTTATTTTAAATCCCGACCGGATCCAGTGACATTGGGGGGACCTACAATCTTGGAAAACGCTTAGAGTGGAGGGATCGGGATGAAACTTGGTGGGAAAAATAAGCACAAGTCCTAGATACGTGATTGACATAACCGGAGCGATCGCATCTTAATGAAATTTCAAATTTAGAAGGACCTCGTAACTCAGATCTCTTATTTTAAATTCCGACCAGATCAAGTATCATTGGGGGGGAGGAAATCTTTGAAAACGCTTAAAGCAGAGAGATCAGGATGAAATTTGGTGGGAAGAATAAGCACAAGTCCAAGATATGTGACGGAACTAACCGGACCGGATCTGCTCTCTTTGGTGGAGTTGGGGAGGGGGGAGTATTTCGGAAAAGCTAGAAAAAATGAGGTATTTGTAACTTACGAACGGGTGATCAGATCTTAATGAAATTAGATCTTTAGAAGGATCTTGTGCTTTAGAATTCTTATTTTAAATCCCGACCAGATCTTGTGACTTTGGGGGAGCTGGAGGGGGAAACCGGAAATCTTGGAAAACACTTAGAGTGGAGAGATCGGGATGAAACTTGATGGGAAGAATAAGCACAAGTTATAGATATGTGATTGACATAATTGGAACGGATCCGTTCTCTTTAGGGGAGCTGTGGGTTTTTAATTTGGAAAAATTGAGGTATTTTAACTTAACGGGTGACCGGATCTTAATAAAATTTGATATTTAGAATGTACTCATGTCTCAGAGCTCTTATTTCAAATACCGACCAGATCTGTTGATATTGGAGGGGAAACTGGACATCCTGGAAAACGCTTATAAATGTCGTAGATACGTGATTGGCGTAATTTGACTGGATCCGCTCTCTTAGGCGTGTCAGGAAGCTGCACAATTGACTTGATAAAGTCGTTTTCCCCGATTCGACCATCTGGGGGGCTGAAGGGAGAGGAAAAATTAGAAAAATTAAGGTATTTTTAACATATGAGTGGGTGATCGGATCTTAATGAATTTTGATATTTAGAAGGACCTCGTGACTCAGAGCTCTTATTTTAAATCCCGACCGGCATTAAGCTTCTGATTTTCCTTTGAAAGCAATCTATTGATTCTTAGAATTTTGCCAGAGCTCATACCATATGAGCTCTTGGCTCTTCCGACCTCGTCACAAGTGCCATATGAGCTTTTAGCTCTTGTTTAGTAAATAGCGGGTTTTGAACCTCAAAAAGGGCGCTTGAACTATTTTTGAAATCAAATGAGTCCTCTCTCGTCTTTTTTTTTAAGATTATCAGTTCTATGTTACTGATCATACCCAGTCAACGCTTTTGCGTACGCTCTAAAACAGAAGTATCTGAAAAAAAAAAAAAAAAAATAAGGACAAACAAAAATACCAGTAGGCTATTGTTAGTCACCAAATCTCTTACCTTGAATGTGACTATGTTACCGTGAATGTCCGCGAATTGGTGAATGTCGATATTCACCGGAATGTCCGAAATACTTTTTTTTCTGCTTGGATTTAGTCAGCGTTGCCAGTCAACTTTTTCAATTTAAAGCAAGATTTGGTGACGACAGGTTAGGTTAGAACACAGGTTTGGTTAGATTAGCTTAGGTTTTTAACCCATTTCTTATATTTAGAACGAAATTTAACCTAATCGAGTATAACCTAACCCAAACTAACATAATCTAACCTTACTTATACTTTTACGATCATAGCTTGCATAAGACTAAAAAAGCTGACTCGCAAAGCTAATTGAATCCAAGCAGAGAAAATGGAATTTCGAACATTCACCGGTGAATGTCTACAGTAGCAAGATTTCAGAGATTCACGGTAACAACTGCACGCACAAAAAAGAAAAAAAATTTACATTTACAAACTTTACATTTCATGCAAAGTAAACATGTTTACAAGCAACTATTAATTATTTTAAATCAATTGTAACAGGGGGTCGTGTCTTGGGGAATCCTTTGTCTCTGAAAATCCCCTTCTTCCTTATTACATCGGCAGCTTGGATAAGAAGACGAAATTTAATTAAAAAAATTTCAGTAGGTGTAGTGTATAGTAATATGTAATTCTATATATAGTCTTTGGCTTTAACTATGTATCCTACAGTCATATTCAGTTGTAGCGAGTTAGAAGTAAAGCAATCTTGTTTGCTATTAGCCTATGATCCCTGATAGTTAGAAGTCAATATTGATATTCCTTCTGATAACAGTTGGTTACTTTACACTTCTTTTTTGCCTGTAGCAGAAAATAATTTTCAATCCAGCTCACCTATTTCAAAATGGGAATGATTATTTTTTATTTAATATGCAATTACAATGTTTAACATACATGCTATTTTTAAGCCCTTTGGTAAAGTTGAAACTTGGCCAAAATACAAAAAAGTCATATAAGATTTTAATTATACTGCCTTGAAGCATGTAGCATAGACCACATAAACGGGATCGAATATTTACAGACAGTCGCTGTGAATTTTAGACATTTCAGCCTAAGAAAGGAAAAGCATAAACTAATAGTAAAAGGGTGGCAATAACTTCAGTGTGTGCGGGGGGTGGGGTCCAAGATATCCTACTAAGCCTGAGCAGATGTGGCCTTGTTAGCGAACTTGATGTTGCAATAGTTGTGCTAGTATGCTATTTATTATGAGATTTTTTTGGAGAAAAAAACGTTACAAAACACGAAAAAAAGAAGATTTTATTGGAGAAAAACGTCACAAAACATGAAATTTAGATGAGTGGTCTAAATAGATTCTTTTTTGAAAATCCTCTGAGCTTTAAAAATTTCTGTCTACTTGCGAATACGTACATAGGAATTTTTTTTAGAATGAGGGCACCAATTTGAAGAAACACAAACATTGGCGAATTCTATTGAAAATATAAGAAGCTATAAACCTTTAGAATCTCATGATTCTGAGAGGGGACTGGCCTAAAGCTTTTCTGGAACTTACCTGTGTGGCGCCTGTAGTAGGAATGTTGCGAGAACTTCGAAGGAACCGAAGAGGACTTTGGTTCCTCCCCCCACAGTCAAACAATGTCCTTTGCGGCCAACCATTTGAATTAAACGAAAAGCAGGTCATCATTGGTTGTGGTGTTAGGATGTATTAAGGAAAGATTTAAGAGAAATCGGAGCTTCCTGGGAGGGTGTTAAGAGAAAGGCTTTGAATAGGTTGGAATAGAGGAGAAGCATGGGTCACTTTGTTGGCCCCAGAAGGCTTGCTGCTGCGGTGAGTTAACACAAATTGTATCTAAATACGTAAGAATCTAGAGAATACTACACTGCATACTAACATAAAATCCCTGTCTGTAGTTAGTCAAATTGGCTCAATGACAGAATATTTACTATTCAGCGGAAAGTTAACAAATCCTTATTTATGGAAACTTCATATTTGTGTGTTGAAAATAAAGTCAAACAGTGGTAGATCCAGAGGGGTTTAACCCCGGGCCCCCAAGATTTTTCTGGCGCCCTCATTCCTTGTTTGTTTTTCTTTTTTTTTACCCTTTATTTTAGAAACAACTTAACTTGGCCTATCAATGGCACCTTTGTTACATCCTTCCCCCCAATATTTTGCTTATTGGCACCCTTGTCATATTTGGCCTCCCCCAAGACTTTGTTCTAGATCCGCGCCTGAAGTCAATGAAGTACACTGCAGTAATTCAAAAGGTAATGTTGATGTTGATTCGGTTATCGAATTGAGGTAACATTGATTGAACCCCAATTGAGCGTAGTATTGATATCGAAACCAAGATCAATTGGTTCGATCCGCTTTTGTATAATATATTTGGTCTTGAAATAATTAGATGTCTGTATTTTACCAAAATGTGTTTTGAATTCTTTTCTCAAACACAAAAATAGTTGGAATGTGAAGACTTTGTTTCAAAATTTCAGTTTTTCTTGTCTCCAAGTCCGGAACCTTGTTCGCACGAACAGTTGTTCGTGAACAATAGTCGATAATCCCAGGTAGTTATTTTTCAATTATTTTGGTCTCATGTAAAATTTATGTGGTGCTACACACCGTCTTTGAATTACTACAGCCGAACTGCTTTAACGCTGAAGTCTTGAAAAGGAGTTAATCAATTTGGCCTCTGAATGTCTCGAGACAGGAAAAGATTTACTCTATTTGCTAAACCAAATAAAAATGTAATCAAACAGTTCGTGATAACGAACTGTAGTAAGCAGCGACCCGGCTCAATAGTGACCGAAACTCTAAAAAATGGAATTTTGATACTAATAGCTACATCAAAAGAATCGCATTTTAATGCTGATTTTAAATATATAAGTTTTATCAAGATTAGTCTTACCCATCAAAAGTTACGAGCCTGAGAAAATTTGCCTCATTTTAGAAAATAGGGGCAAACACACCCTAAAAGTCTAACACCCTAATCACACCATCAGGTTCTGCGTATCAGAGAACCTTGTTATAGAATTTTTAAGCTCCTATCTACAAAAATGTGGAATTTCGTGTTTTTTGCCAGAAGACAGATCACAGATGCGTGTTTATTTGTTTGTTTTTTCCCCAGGGGTGATCGTATCGACTCAGTGGTCCTAGAATTTCGTGAGAGGGCTCATTCTAACGCAAAAAGTTCTAGTGCCCTTTTTAAGTGACCAAAAAAATTAGAGGGCACCTAGGCCCCCTCCCACGCTCATTTTTTCCCCAAAGTCACCGGGTCAAAATTGTGAGATAGCCGTTTTATTCACCATTAAGTATGTCTCTGGGGACGACTTACTCCCCCGCAGTCCCCGTGGGAGGGGCTGCAAGTTACAAACTTTGACCTGTGTTTACATATAGTAATGGTTACTGGGAAGTGTACAGACGTTTTCAGGGGGATTTTTTTGGTTTAGGGGGAGGGAGAGCTGAGGGGGGGGGGTACGTGGGAGGATATTTCCATGCAGGAACTTCTCATGGGGGAAGAGAATTTCAGTGAAGGGGGCACAGGATTTTCTAGCATTATTTGAAAAAACAGTGAAAAAATAAATATGAAAAGTTTTTTCTTCTGAAAGTAAGGAGCAGCATTAAAACTGAAAACGAACAAAAACTATTACGCATATGAAGGGTTTGCCTCCTCGTAATACCTCACTCTTTACGCTAAAGTATTTTTAGTAATTTCAACTATTTATTCAACGGTCATTGTGATTCAGAGGTCATTCTTAAGGAATTGGGACAAAATTTAAGCTTTAATGTAAAGAGCGAGGTATCGACGAGGGGTGAACCACTTCATATACGCAATAAAAACATACGAATATAGAAGTTCGCTACGTAAGTTAATTCGTAAGTTACGTATATTTTTTACTAATGAAAAAGTTTGTTAAAAATTAATAGTTCTAGTTACCTTTTTAAGTAATCAAAAAATTGGAGGGTAACTAGGCCTCCTCCCTCGCTCCTTTTTTCTCAAAATCTTCCGATTAAAACTATGAGAAAGCCATTTAGCCAAAAAAAATTAATATGCAAATTTCGTTTTAATTATTTATGTGCGGAGAGCCAAGATCAAAACATGGATAAATTCAAGAAAAAAGCTTTTTTTAAATGAAAGTAAGGACCAACCATTAAAACTTAAAACGAACAGAAATTACTCCGTATATGAAAGGGGCTTTTCCTCCTCAACGCACCGCTCTTTACGCTAAAGTTTTTTACTGTTTTAAAAAGTAGAGTTAAGAGAAAGAGTCAAACTTTAGCGTAAAGAGCGAGGCGTTGAGGGGGAAAAGCCCTTTTCATAATACGGAGTAATTTCTGTTCGTTTTAAGTTTTAATGTTTCTCCTTACTTTCATTTAAAAAAACTTGTTTTTTTATTTAATACATAACAGAAACAACCTTTTATTTGTCAATGCGATACTGATACAGCAGATGCACGACACCTTGAATTTACAAAGCTATTACTATAAAGGCAATTCTTTCATTTATGAATCAAGGATGTATTTTCGTCGGTAAATTATTTAAAGTCACGTTTAGTTTGCTCTGCATAGCGGGGAGGATTTCCGGCCAATGTTTATTGCCACCCTCTTTTATGTTTCTGCTTAAAATTTGAATTCGGTGCAACTTTTTTCCGTGCTGCTTTTTAAATTGAGGCAATTTTTACTACGATGACAACACCTGCTATTGAACAACTTGCTTCTTAGTGGGTTCAGGACTATAGGTCAGAGTTGCCACAACAGCTAAAAAACTAAAATGAAATCGATATTCCCTATGTTTTTCATACAATTTTGCCTATTTTTGTAATGTCGGACTTTCCCGTCGAAATTTCAGATACACCTAATACATGCATAGGTCTGGCCTAATACATATATACATATATATATATATATATATATATATATATATATATATATATATATATATATATATATATATATATATATATATATATATATATATATATAATTACTCCTAGGTGGAAGAAAGTTTTCACGTAAAAGAAAAGTTTTTTAGTTGATAAGAGGGACCGGACGCGTTAAAACTGATTAAGTATGAAAAATATCAACATTTGGAGACCCGCCCCAGCGCACAGGTCACCCTTTTAAATCATAACTTATTGCAAAAATTTCAAATTATTCTTCGGTTATTAGTTCTTTATCTAAAATTATATAGCCTATAAGTAGAAGATGTGACTTTAGCAAAAGAAAAGAAACACGATCTTTTAAATCACTGCATTTGCACTTTTACACTGATTATTGATCAGATAACCTACACGTGCTTAGAAAAATTTGGCACAAAGCCGTGTTAGTTTCTTAACTCAATTTACCTTGGCGGCTGCCCCTCCTTCAGTGTGTTGTGACACACTGAGTAACGAGTGACGAAATATCATCCACCAAGGAAACATTAATAGCATCCTTCTTCTCTTTTCTTTTCTCTTAGTCTCAGCGTGTTGTTTCTTTTCTTGCTGCGCTCTTTTCTTCTGTAAAAATAAAAGGAAAATCCTCAAAATAGGGTATACGAAGGAATTTTCTCCAGGTTTGTTCTTCCTGCGAATTTTCACTACTGTAGGCTCGCCTCTTTCCAAAGAAATAAAACGGGAAGTATTATGCCATTTTGACGTTTATGTAGGGCATGTGTTTCACTATTTTTACGTATCTGTTCTCATTTGTTGCCCCCCTCCAAAAAAGCTGTTTGTCTATTTGGGTGACCTTAAAATAGTCAACTGCAAAAAACAACTAATTTCCCTCAAACTCTTATACTGAATACAGCACTCAGCTGCGTTTGGCCAATAGCTACGCACACGCGTCCTCCAGCCCAATTTATTCTAAGCTTTACTCCTTACCCCCAAATTCTTACGCATAGATCACTTTGTAATATTAGGTTTTACATCTTGCCCAACCAATTCTTATAAAAACTTGTCGATTTGTGCTTTTACGCATCACCTATGAGGTTCAATTCGTTTAAAGAACATTTTCGGTCTGATTAATTCCCACTGACCATCAACAACCGTAAAGAAATCCCTCATAATTCACTTTATTGAAATCCTTTACATTCCCACCCTCGAAATGCAAGTCTCCTAGATTTTAAATATCTATTCTATTGTTACTGGTTTTCAATGTAACTGAAAAGCCCCAAGGGTAGCTTGTTGCAGTGAGAGCCCATGGGTAATTCAATTGATCTGGATTTACTGTGTCTGTGTCTATGTTAGTCTGGATAGTTGTTTACTGTCATCTTTGGATTTTTTTTTTGTCTTCTGGGTCTTTTATAACCTGACTCGATGGCTGGGTTTGTGTCACCAGTTAAACATTTGGAAAAAATTATCAAGGTTGTATCCAAGGACCGGCTATTATAGGCATGAATTCCAGTTAGGAAGGTTTTTGTCAAAGATAGCTTGCAATTTATTTTTCGAATCTGAAATAATTTTTGGATGTCAAAGCGATAACTAATGGGAAGCGCGTACGCAGAATTTAATTTTGGAGGGGATATGGGTGAAGGAAGCTTATAAACCCTCTCTACGTGAAGAAGGTAAATCTTAAAGAAAAATGTGGAGAGATTTGTACAAAACTGGACATTCCTTGGGGGGGGGGTTGCGGGTCCTGAGGCCCAATACCTCATGAGCGTGCTTGACTACTGAATAATTTACTTGGCATTAGCCGTCGATGGAGAGTTTAACATCTATAAACAAAGCAAGTGGGACCGAAATATGTAGTACGTAGGGATGGGGAGGGGCTTATAATTCACAGAAATTTTGAAAAAATAATATTGCCTGATTTCAGGTTGAATCCACAGAAATTTAGATCTTTCATGAAGTTCAAGTTCTGGTAGATTTTCTTGTTCTGCTGGGGAGCTCTGCAGTTATAACCACTAATAATTTTTAATTTCCATTTCGCCCATGTTAAAGAGTAAACATTTTGCTTTTATTCAGTTTTGTATTGTCTTTGGTCACGACTTAAGGTGTGTACTGGTTTAACCTTTGTAGGTTGGTCAAGGGTTTTCGTGTTTTTTTTCTACTGGCATAGAATAAAAACACTGTAAAGGACAATACAAGCTCATATACAGTGGAGGGGTTTTGTTCCCTTCCCCAGAATTCTGAATGTTTTCACGATATCCAATATAATGGATTTTTGTGTACGAGTCTGGGGCATTTTAGGTAGAAATTCTACTTCTTTGGGGAGGGGGAGGTCTCAAGGAACATATGAATTGAATCCCCTACTCTACCCCTGTCTGCTGGTAGGGTTACAACCATGGGGCTACGCACTTAATGGGTCACTTCGTATGAACCAGAGACACCATAGGACCTGCTGCACCAATGAAGAATTGGGAACAGGACCATAGTTACCAGGGTAGGGTAGTGCACAGAGGAGGGAATTTGAATCCACACTTATCCCCCAAATCTCAATTTATGTTACGGTTTGCCTATAGCCTCTTATATTTTTAACGAAATTCGCCTCTTGTTTGTTCCTTTTGAATTTTGGTCACCGGAATTCTGTGCCCCCCTCCCAAAAATAAATTAGTTTCAACAAACTGGGGCGGCAGTATTGTTGTTTTTAGGAAGCCATGCACTCCTGTCATTTAATCTCATGGTTACAACTTGTTTCATCTGAACGTTGGGGTCTTAGTTCACCCTATACCTATAGACTATCAGGCTTGGGACAATGTTCTCCTTCTTGATATTTTATCTAGATGGACTTTTTACTGTTTACATTTTACCTGTAGACTTTGACAGAACAACAGCCTATTTTTTCTTTAACGTCACAAGGATTTTCTAAAAAGAAGTTAAGATATGGTAAAAGCATTACCTAAAGAGGCTTTCGGAATTATTTTTTTTCGGCCTACCGACTTTATGTCAAAAGATACCAAATTCAGAAAATCAATGATCTAAAAATTCTGCGAACCATATTGAGAGAAAAATTCAAAAGGTGAGAGCGCCTAACCATCTCCTATCTACTTTAATTAATTGGCCGCATAGAATCCAATTGTATTTATGTTGCCTAAAAAGGTCAATTTTTCACTTCCATAGAGCCTGCCGCATCTGTAAAATTTACTGCTAATAAACAGAGTTGCTCCTAATATGGGTTCATAGGAACAAATGGAAGACTCACAGTCAGCTTTATCTGTTAAAAAATTCTCTATGGTGATGACACATTGTATCCATTGCATTTTTATGTTGGCTGGGAAACATCTATAGCATTTTAATGATTTGTAACCTCAAGAGTAGTGCTTCTAGAGCAGAGGGTCTTAAGTAGGGGCATATGGAACTGTGGGACTATATTGAAATACTTTGGTGTTTTATTTATAAATTATTATAGACTGCAATAACGTATATTTCAAAATGAAGTACAAATGGAGACACTACGAGCAAGTGTGCTATTCTGTAGTACTTAAGCTTATGCTGCAACAGTTCAAGTAACTATGAATAAAACCAATGGCCAAACACAGTCTTAACATTGAGAATAAATCAGGTTTATAGTAAGTCACAACAAAACACGGATTTAAACACAATTAAAGTATGCTGAATAATTGAGCAATGAGAGCACTTAGGGAAGCAATTCAGTTATGGTAAGAACATATCAACAGGCTAAAAACCCGGATTGGAGCCAGATTTCATCGATTACATTCAGCTTGTTGTCTGCTAGAACCGCTCACACGCGTAGTGGGCTAACATTTATGTACCAATAGGCATCTGAATGCAATATTGTATAGTACAAGAAGAAACATTTAATTGCCACAAGGTATTGAACGCACTTAATATCCATTTATTGTTCAATATACTATAAGGAGGCTAAAGGTTTAATTCTAATTGAATAAACAAAATTGAAAAAGTGAAATTCTTTTTATAATAAATGAAATTAAAATTTGAATAATATAATATGTATTTTTATTTCAAAGCTGTAATAGCTGGAAAGCAGATTATTTGTAATATAATTCGCTTTCAGCGAAGCGGCAGTGACGCAGTAGGCTTCAGTTTTTTAAAGTGAGGAAAGGAGGCAGTAGTTGAATTCTTGTTTGTAGTGGAACTAAATTTGTCGTGAACGGTCTTGGGAAGAAATAAGGCTAAACTAAACATTTGAAATATAATGATGTCAACTGATGAAAAGCCAATCAGTTCAAAATTTGATTTTACTGTAATTTAATTTTTTATTTTCAATGTTGTAATAAGTACATAAGAAAATGTTTGTAATAAAGCGCCATTTTCAGTATTGCGCCAATGACGCAGTAGATTTTAGACTTTTACAGTTAGGGAAGGGAGCAGTACCATATTCTTCTTTGAATTGATTTTTGTTCGTTTCAATCTTGATTCGTATTTTTAATTAAAGCTTTGTTCTTTTTAATGTTTATTTATTCATTTATGTAAGTTCATGTTGTATGTTTGTTTGGTATGATTGTTTATTTAGTTTCTGTTGGTTTTTGGTTTCATTTATGCTACAATAATAAAATATTTTTGTTCGCTTTAAGCTTGATTTGCATATTCAATTTTAGCTGAACTTGTTTTAAGATTTATTTATTAATTTATATTAGTAAAACAAAAGAATAAATCGAAAGAAATACGAAACCGGAAGAATCGAACAACAAGAACATTGCAAGAAGAGATAAGAAAACTAGAAACAAAATTTTTAAAAAGTAAACCAAAAACAATTGACCCCCCCACCCGCAAAAAAGGAAACCAAATGTATTTAAGCTACTCCAACTCTATCCAGGTAATAAGAGTCCACCCTAAAGCATGTTAGGTTTTAATAAGTTTAACAAAATGTTGCCTTCTTACTTTAAAGTCCTTAATTGTTATTAATCATTTATTTACACGCTAATTTGTTAATATTGTTTCTGGATTCATATTCTAATGATATTTGTTCCTTTTTATCTATTATAATCATATTACTGCATTATCATTATATATAATATCATTATATTTATACTGTTTAAGTCGATATAAAAAAATATAGCAATGACACCAGTCAAACAGTTCGTGGTAACGAACTGTAAGTAAGGAGCGACTCGGCTCAATAGTAACCAACACTCTAAAAAAGGATTTTTAATATCAATAGATACATCAAAAGAATCAAATTATTATGCTGATTTAAGATTCAGATATATAGGATTCATACAATTTAGTTTTACCCATCAAAAGTTACGGGCCTGAGAAAATTTGCCTGATTTTTGAAACAAGGGGAAATACCCTCTAAAATTCACTATCTGTAAAAACGTGGAAAATTCCTATTTTTTCCAGAAGACAGATCACGAATGCGTGTTTATCTGTTTTTTCCCCCAAGGGGTGAAATAATGGTTTTAGAAGATCGGGAGATGGTTTTCAGGAATAGTTGAATGCTTTTCAGGAACAGTTGAATACTAAGCTGGAGAGTTTAAAATTTGACAAGGTGGAAGATGGATGGAATAATTTTTTAAGAGCGTTTACGGAAACACGAGGGCCATTTAATTAGAATAGGAAGCTTGTTTTAAAGTGTCAACAGCTTTAACGTAAAGAACAAGATAATAAGGAGGGGGCGACCGTCCATATACGGAATAAATCTCCCAAAATTAATATACAAACGTTGTTTTAATTTCTCATATGCGGTGAGCCAAATTCGTTCCTGTATTAGTTGAAAAAGATCAGAAATTAAATAAAAAAATTTGTTTTTTACTGAAAGTAAGGAGCGACATTAGAACTTAAAACAAACAGAAATTATTCCGTATATAAAAGGGGCTGTCCCCACCTCAACTCCTCGTTGTATACGCTAAAGTTTTCATTGCTTTAAAAAGTAGAGGTTGTGACAATGAGTCAAACTATAATGTAAAGATCGAGGTGTTTTTATTTCATTTAAAAAAGGAAAGCCTACTGCCCGTTGGTTACGCATAACATTTGTTATTGGGAAGTAAAAAGACATTTTTTCGGGGAGGTGAATTTTCTTTGGGGAAATTTTCAGTGGTGGGATGGGGGGGCCCCTCTTAAATAATTCTCTTTATGCTAAAGAATGACTTTTTATCCCAATCCTTTACGAACAACAAATGAAACACAAGGTTTGTTAAATTAGAATAAGACGTTTTTTGAAAATCCTCAATAACGTTAGCGTGAAGAGCGAGGTATTGTTGAGGGGGTATTCTCCTTGTGGTTCTAGGTTTTACCCCCTCCCGCAGAAAGTACCCCCCTTCCCAGAAAAGAAACCCCGCTGAAAATACCCCCCTCCCCCGAGGAAAAATACCCCCGTGGAAATTACATTCCCCTGCAAAACACCCCCCACGTGGAAAGTACCCCCCTCCCCCCGTTAAATACCCCCATCCGTGGAAAACAAGACGTTCCAAATTTGATAATTTTATTTGAGCTTTGTTTTTTTTAGGGGAAGGAATTTTGGTACTTGTGTATTATGCGCCACTCACTCAAGTTTACGCTGTGTGGAACTTGAGAACAAACCGATGTCTTCGTTGGTTTCTTTCAGCTTAGCGCGAGACAAGACAAAGACAAGTGACAAATAGATGGGAAATATGCAATTTGGGCTATATATTTGCACATAACGGGCGGAGAGGGGAGGGGTAAAGTTTTGGGACAGTTGCGTACATATAGCATCTGTCATGGGAAGTAAACAGACATTTTTCGGGAGGTGAATTTTCTCAAGGAAATTTTTAGTGGAGGGATATGGGGGATGCTCCCTCTTAAATACTTCTCTCTTTACGCTAAAGTATGGTTTTGTATCCCAATCATTTACGAACAAAAAGTGAAACACAAGGTTCGTTAAATTAGAATAAGATATCTTCTTGAAAATTCTACATAACGTTAGCGTAAAAAACGAGATATTGTGGAGGTGGTATCCTCCCCATATCGTAATAATTTCCCCTCGTTTAAGTTTTAATGTTGATCCTTACTTTCAATTGAAAAAACTTTTTTTTTGTTTCATCAATTAAAGGCACCTCAGGGGAAAGCATTCTCAGGGGAAAATGCCGCTGATTTCACGCTTGGGATGCGTGAGCTAATTGCATTTACGCAGTTACGTTGCTTCTGCATCGCCTTTGTCAACGTAGCGTCAATCAGCTATGCAAGGGTGGAATGTGACCTAGCATGCTGAATCAGTGAACAACCTATGGACTCAGAGATGAGCAATTATCCGATCTTGAATTATCCAGACATATTTGGAACAAAATTTGTCCTGGGCAGTTATCCTGTCCTCGATTGTTCAAGCAGTTACTCTCGACTAAATACATGTCCAAATACATAGAAGTTTTGGTAAATCACGCCTGAGAACTTTTTTTTTGCAGAAATGCATTGTCAGCCTCTGAGATAGTCGTAACTGACGTAGATTGTAAGCTCTTCAAAATTTTTTGCTCATAACGCTCTCAGCCTTCCATCTCTGTCGTCAGGCCAAAAACAAAAGCAATATCTGTCATGTTTGAAATTTTAAGGTTTTGTAAAATGGATATTTTTAAGCTTTTCATGGGAGTAATTTTTTGTTCAAGGATTTAATTGTGTCAAACAATTGGTTGTAGAAAATAGATAGAAGGCTCATTCAAACTAAAGAATTGGATTGTATTACTTTTTAAGTGGCAAAAAAAGAGCTGTGATTCCAATAAATTGTCGTTGTTTGCTATTTTGTGTAGCAGAGCGACTATTTTGGCTCAAATTGTCCGAAGACCAAAAATAATGATAACCTTCTGATTCAAAACCTCAAGGAGCCTTACAAGAATCCATCATTTTCCAAGGATGCACTTCTATTTTTATGGCACTTGGTGTTAACCAGTGACATATAGCAATCGCAAATTCTGTCGGTCGGTCGGTCTGTCTGTCCCGGTTTTGCTAGTTTAGGCACTTCCAGATAAGCTGAAATTTGGCAGGCATATCAGGGACCAGACCAGATTAAATTAGAAATAGTTGTTTTCCCGATTCGACCATCTGGGGGGTGGGGGGAGTGGGGAACGGTTAATTTGGAAAAATTAGAAAAAATGAGGTATTTTTAGCTTATGAACGGGTGATCGGATCTTAATGAAATTTGATATTTAGAAGGATATCGTGTCTCAGAGCTATTTTAAATCCCGACCGGATCTGGTGACATTGGGGGGAATTGGAGGGGGAAATCAAAAATCTTGGAAAACGCTTAGAGTGGAGGGATTGGGATAAAACTTGGTGGAAAACTAAGTACAAGTCCTAGATGCGGGATTGACATAACCGGAACGGATCCGCTCTCTTTGCGGGAGTTGGGGAGAGAGTTAATTCTAAAAAATTAGAAAAAATGAGGTATTTTTAACTTACAAAGGAGTGATCGGATCTTAGTGAAATTTCATATTTAGAAGGACCTCGTAACTCATATCTCTGATCTTAAATCCCGACCGGATCCAGTATCATTGGGGGGATCTGGGGGGAACCAGAAATCATGGAAAAGGCTTAGAGTGGAAAGATCAGGATGAGACTTGGTGGGAAGAATAAGCACAAGTCCAAGATACGTGACTGACATAACCGTATCGGATCTGCTCTCTTTGGGGGAGTTGGGGGGGAGAGTAATTCGGAAAAATTAGAAACAATGAGTTATTTGTAACTTACGAAAGGGTAATCAGATCTTAATGAATTTTGATATTTAGAAGGATCTTGTGTCTCAGAGCTCTTATTTTAAATCCCGACCGGTATTAACTCTCTGATTTTCCTTTTAAATCAATCTATTGATTCTTAGAATTTTGCTAGAGCTCATGCCATATGAGCTCTTAGCTCTTGTTCATGTGGTTTTTTCTCAATTTCACCATTGCGATATGCTATGAAAAACACCATAGTTGTGATATGCTAAAAACATAGATTTAGCTGTTAGTTATAAACAAATCAGAATCAGATAGAAAGTAAATAAAAAAAGTTTTTTTTTTGGAAGGAATTGAACAGCAATATTAATACTCGGCCCGAGTACCATCTGATTGAAGTAAGGATTATTTACAATGGTTAAAAGCTCGAGCACTGTCTCGCATTTGAGACGGTGCCATATGTGAGGCCTGATCCCTGGATCTTCCGATCGCAATCAGTAGCACCAACTCACGAAAACTAAGTAGAATGTGTGTATTTTTCAGAATCCAGGAGAGGGCAGTTTTGTTGTTCTTTCGATTTTTCAATGAAAGCACTAAAAAAGCCATTTTTCAATGCAAATACCGAAAAAGGGTATTCTTCAAAATGGAAGAAGTTCAAAATGGAAAGAAGGGGGTGGGGCCACCCCACCCTCTAGCTGACACCATTGACCGCAGCAAATGAATTACGCGGAGGGACACATATCCTACGAAGTGGATTATTTGCGAAAAAGAGTTTCAGATATGCGAACCGAAAATTTCGCAATGGTTAGATTCAGTGTAATAGAAGAAGTTGTTCGGAAACAACCTTAAACGTATCTGTTCGTAATTTGATATAGTCCTTCAGAATGGTTGGAAACCACCATGTGTTCTGATATCTGGGTGGCCAAAGGATTGGTGAACAAGACCTTTCTCTCTTAAATTAATGGAAGAAAAGCCGTAATTACGTTTTTATCCAGCAGCTTGTGGCAAAAGAATAAATGCTATGCAAAGAATGTGTCGAAGTTGCCTTACCTATTAGTCGTAAGGAAAGAATATGCCTAACTATGCAAAGAATATGTCGAAATTGCCTTACCTAACAGTCGTAAGTTATATCAAATTCAAAAAAGTAAGAAAATAAATTTACTGTTAAAAATGTACCTAATAAAGCCCCCTAATTGGAATGTTTTCTAATTTGGATTGTTTGTATCAATATATGCATCACAAACATGTTTTTTTTGCCACTTTGGTTTCTTGATCCTTAGAGATTAGTAGAGGTAAATGGAGCCTATGGGTGCCCACGGAGGGAGTCAACCAGGGCAGTTGCCCCGGGTGCCGTGGCTTAAGGACGTCGTGGCTGGGGAAATTGCCAACTGTGGTTCAATCTTTCGCTTTGAATCGGCTGTTTTTCTTCTATTTTAGTCGGAAGGGGGCACTGTAATTATTTTTGTGATTGTGTATTATTCGGTTCACACTCGAGAATCTCGATCTTTAGATTAGACAGTAATCGGTTTTGGAGCGGCAGTATCCGAAGAAAATTAGCTTAGACTCAGTTGGAATCTACGTTCTAGGTATATTTTTATTAGATATTTAATATATAAATATGATATTTTGCTTGGTTTAGGTAGTTTTGGTATTTAATACAATGCGTTTTGTGCGCCCCCACCTTAATTCTTTGTTGTAGTTTATAATTTTATTACTAAAGTATTGTATTTCCATCATATTTCGACATATTTCATTATGGAATATGCCGAAGTGCACCGACTCATGCACAAGCATCATTATTTTTTTCCTGGTTATCACCAATCCTAGGAACGGCTCTGTATAGGAGCTGGCTGGTCTGATTATTCCCCTTCCCCCTTTACACAAATTATGAGCAGCTCTGAGCTTTCATGCTATATAATTAGTAATTTTTCGACTTTTCCTGAGTGGGTCCCTCTAGGAAATATATTACCCAATGAGTCAAAATTATGGGAATGAGCTTGGGAAAATGTAAAGTTATTATTCAAGTTTTTTTTTGGTTGTTTAAAAAAAGCAATTATAAGTGCTTAAAGCGATAAGAACGGCAAAAAAAAACTGCCGAGGCCACAGAGTAGCTAAATATATCGCTAAAACAGTAAATTATTTTTGATTTTTCATTTTACCCTGTTTTTACTATTATTTCCGTATTTTTAACGGTGCTATTCTTCACTGCTCCAATTAAGTGATGTTAATTTAAGCTCAGGTTTTTTAAAAATAAAACGGTAAAATTTGAGGAAGTCATTAAAACATCATTAAGTCTCGAGTAAACCTGTTAAATATACCAGGCGTCCGGTCTCAGATTTCTCATTATTCATAAAGGAAAAAAAGACAAAAGGTATATTTTCTCAAACTTATGTGGCGCAGAAGCTGAAAGGATTAAAGAAAGATGCCGAAGGTCCGTTGGGTATTTCCTATTTTTATTAGCATAAATACATGAAATGTTAAAGATGAACTCTTCCGTGTATAGATTCTATTGAACTCGTCCACAATATAGATTTTAGCGTTTTCTGAGTGTTGAATTTTCTAAATTGCAAAAAAATAAAATAATTGACTTAATATCTAGGGCTATGCAATTGCCTAAAAATATGTACTCTTCCAACCTCCTTTTTGCCAGTTTTCTTGTCTTTGTGTTATGGTAATTATAATTAAGTATTTGGTTCTTTAATCAAGCTGCTTTTAAATAAATTCAGCTGAATAAGATTTCCCACTGCACCAAGACCTTCTTGGAATCACTTTTTCATAATATGGTGTAATAACTCTCTTACGAAATATTTTTTTCTTCGTTCGTATTACATTAATCTTATGCTTTGAGCGCAGGTGATGTGGGCTGGTAGAACTTATAGTTCAGAAGCTTCTAAGAACCCTTTACCATCCAGAGAAATTAGAGTGAAAATTGTTGAAATATACGAGCAATCCTTTCCTTTGAAAGAAGTACTCACAGTATGTTAATCTATGTTAAAAAAAAACGTTGAAAATTTAGTTTTTTTTTGTAGCTTCCAGGATTCCAATGGCCTGCATAACTTTCTTTCAGAAGCATTGATTTGGCTTCAGTAGAAGGTTGGATGTTCTAATTCTCTTGGAGTAATCCATACTGCTATGTTATACCGCTATCTGATTCTATGTTTTATTTTTCAAGGTCGACAAACGATACTAAGGATTCAACAGACACAAAGTCAGTGAAGCGACGTGACTCAGCAAAACTCCCTTCAGCTTCAAAGCTATTACGTTCTCTGCGTCCAGATAGAACTAGTCCTGCATATCACAGTGAGGGTAAGGGTCTAAGAAAAAGAAAACAAGCTTGGGCCTCTGAGCGGGATCTTCCTGAATCGGGAAAGAAATCAGCAGAACGAAGTAGAAGCTTCAGCGAAAGACCTAAATTTGAATCAATACAAGATCTATCTACCCTTACTCAAACTGATAGCTCTGTCTCTGAGTTTGAAAATAGTGCCACCGAAAAAAGCATAATCGATCACGTTTTTAATGACATTGATGACTTGAAGAAGAAAAAGAAGGAAACTGATATAAAACGAGAACGACAAGAAAGAAAATTAACTAAAGATAGTGGGTATGAGACATCTAATTCTGATTATGCAAATCCTGACACTTTAAAATCTATTCGTGAAGTAGAAAACTCAACAGAGTCAATATATGCAAACCTTCAAGAGTTACAAGAGGGGGCTTATTCTGCAAGAGAAACAAACTTCTTTGGTAACGAAGAAGATTCGCCCAAAGGTACCCCAGAAACTGAAAGAAAGCCGCATGAGGAATCAAATAAGTCCCTCCATAATAATACCGCTCCTAGTAACGAGACAAATACGTCTGATAGGTAAGATAGATTATTTCTTATATTAACCATCTAACCATATAGGGAAGCTCATATATCAAAACTTTGTATCCTTCACTGAAGTCAATTGATGTCAATGTAATAAGTGTTAAGCATTTTTTTTATATACAGGCACGTACGCCGGATTTAATTCTTTGGGAGTAATAATCATAACGGAAAACTCGGGAGGGGCAATAATAAAAAAAAACAATTTTGTTTAATAATTTGAGTAAGAAGTGCCCAGAATTTTTGGAAAGTTTTGGATTTCGGGGAGGGGGCTCCAAGGCTCTCTTCCTGCATACGTCCTTGTTTGTATATCGTAACTACCAGACTAAATACAATTTCCTAGAAATAATACACAAAGTTTCAGGCTCTGTTATTATTCATTATCAATATCTAATATTATTACTGCTATTGATTTATTACTTTTCGAAAAGCTAAATATAAAAGACAGAACATAGAAGAAAAAGATGAAATGCACTTCAACGTAACACTATAGAATCACACTAGTCCATCAATGACTGGATTTATTCACAATCGCTCTGAATTTTCTCAGCAGTTATTCCATTCTGCCAGGTATTCAGTCCAGCAGTGTTGAAGATATTCTGTCCTGTACGCAAACGTGAGTCAGTCCTGCAATATGCGAGTCCGTTGTGACACTTGCACGACAGCATTGTCAGTTCTTTCTCAGAAAAAAGTTTGGTTTCAGCTAAATGGAGCCAGCTCTCATGGCTGATGGCAGTTCTGAGGTCCACTGAAAGGGATATTTGGAAGCTGTTTGATCAGTCTCAAAGCTGATTCTTGGCAGGCAACAAATTTCTAAGAACTTTTTCATCGAGAATTGTTTCCTTTGAAATACCTCAAGGACCGAATTTCCATGGAGGGTTTGAAGGGAAGTTTCGATAGATTAGATAAATTAGATCTATTCCTGAGCTCATGGACAACTTTGTGCCTTAGGTCATAAACTGCACAAAACTAAATTTGGGTAATTTTGAATATCTGAGGAAAAAAGCCAAACGTTGCTCACGTTTTACTAAGACGGCCTAAATACAATGAATTATGCTTATAACCCCCTTTCATTCAACTCTGGTTAAAAAAAAGTCTGTTAAAATTGGGGGCCTTTTTTCTTATTTGTATTTTTTTTTTATTTCCATTGAGGGTTGGGAGGCCGGGTTTGATTGAGACAAAGAGTATTTTGGTACATATAGCTCAAGGACTACCTGACGTAGTTGTTGAATTACTTGTACGTATGGTAGCAAGGAAACCCCTTTCCTCCGCGTTCTAAAATGGCATTACTTGTAGAAACAAGAGCTAAGAGCTCATGTGGCACTTGTGACGAGGCAAGAAGAGCTAAGAGCCAAGAGCTCATATGGTATGAGCTCTTAACAAAATTCTAAGAATCAATAGATTGATTTCAAAGGAAAATCAGAGGCTTAATGCGGGTCAGGATTTAAAATAAGAGCTCTGAGTCACGATCTCCTTCTAAATATCAAAATTCATTAAGATCCGATCACCCACTCGTAAGTTATAAATGCCAAATTTTTTCTAATTTTTCCTCTCCCTTTAGCCCCCCAGATGGTCGAATCAGGGAAAACGACTTTATCAAGTCAATTTGTGCAGCTCCCTGACACGCCTACCAATTTTCATCGTCCTAGCACGTCCAGAAGCACCAAACTCGTCAAATCTCTGAACCCTTCCCCCCTCCCAACTCCCCCAAAGAGAGCGAATCCGGTACGGTTACGTCAATCACGTATCAAGGACATTTGCTTATTCTATCCACCAAGCTTCATCCCGATTCCTCCACTCCAAGTGTTTTCCAAGATTTCCCCCTCCAACTCCATCAATGTCAAAAGATCTGGTCGGGATTTGAAATAAGAGCTCTGAGACATGAATTCCTTCTAAATATCAAATTTCATTAAGATCCGATCGCCTATTCGTAAGATAAAATACCCCAATTTTCACGTTTTCCAAGAATTCCGGTTTTCCCCTCCAACTCCCCCAATGTCACAGGATCTGGTCGGAATTTAAAATTGGGGCTTTAAAGCACAAGATCCTTCTAAATATCAAATTTCATTAAGATCTGGTCACCCTTTCGTAAGTTACAAATACCTCATTTTTCCAAATTACCCCCCCCCCTCTCCAACAAAGAGAGCAGATCCGGTTTGGTTGTGTCAGTCACGTATCTTAGACAGGTCGGTGGTTGTGGTGCGCACAGGCCTAGTCTTCTATATTAGTTGATGTGATTAAAGAATGACAGACCAACTAAGTAATTATTTTCTCCTTAGCTAGCTGTACACTCTAGAGTATCAAAACATTTTTTTTTAGCAAGGGCGAGGGGATGTTAATGTAGATACCATTATTCGTAAGACAAGAACTTAGGTTCACACTGTGTGCGGGGATCCACTCTAGGCTACTTTGTGTGCAACCAGGGAACGGAATTAGAACTGAAGCTGTTAGGTAGAAGTGAAGGTAACTGTCGAGCGGTAGGTTGGTTTGGAAACACAAGAGGTAAAGTAAAATGAAGAATCAAGGCTAGAAAGACGGGGGCTTCTTAGATAGAAAGATAAACGATAAAAGAGACGCCTATTATTAGATAGATTAGATAAAAAGAAACGCCGTGTAGCCCAGAACACATATTGAGGGGTTTCACAGTTTGTTTAGGCCTGCAAACTACTTGTCCAACAGCGGGATGTGGATTTCAATGAGAGTAGGCTACTAGTTACAATAATCATTATTATGAAGCATACCTTTTATTTTGCTAATTGGGTCATTCTTGTATTAAACTCTTTTTTATATGCTACTTTTCTATTATTGCACCTTTTGGAAAGTTCGTTATGCATTGATTCTAATTGT
This sequence comes from Artemia franciscana, assembly GCF_032884065.1. Lineage (NCBI taxonomy): Eukaryota > Metazoa > Arthropoda > Branchiopoda > Anostraca > Artemiidae > Artemia > Artemia franciscana. Next base: position 46,736,659 of record NC_088864.1, on the reverse strand, counting down.
TCCGCCAACAATTATCCATTAACTTAAATTCAAGAAAGAAGGCAGATTTCTGAATGTCTTTCAGATCTTAGTTAACTCTCTGTGAAGTATGACAGAGCAACAATGGTTGAATTTACATTTTCAAAAACGCAGAATGAATCGACTGATTTTTACTTTTTATTTTGCAACATTTTAAAAATCATTTTCTTTATGGGTTTTATGGTACTATGAGCAATTTTATTCCATGCCATTGGTTTTTTTTTTTAATTGATAGAAAGTTCGAACGCACCAAGAAATTCAGTTCAAAGCGGGATTTCATGAATTGGATATTCTAGGTATTAGCCAACATAATAGCTTACAATTTCACTGTAGCCCTGTTATGCCTGTAAGTGGGGAGATGAGTAGTATTCTTACGGCGTGGAAGGGGTTTTTAAGCCTAAACTCCCCCTAATCCTCTTAATTGTACAAATACCCGGTATCTCCCAATCCGCTCCGCTCTGTGTGCGGAGATGGAATGTTTTTTTTAAACCTTTTTTGCCAGATGTCCTAACTTCTCGTTCTCAGACAAGTAATCCATAACGAACTCCTTGCCTTAAAGGTGTTGCCCAGAGACCCCCTGCACATCTTACATGGTTCGTTGTAATTTCTATAATTATATATATAAATATCTTTGTGTTGTATGATATTTTAGACCCCTCCCCCCAAAAAAAATCACTCGATACGTAGCCTAAAGCACATTATTGTAAGTTCCAACTGGGAAAGGTCAGTCGAACAAGCGACGCTGAAGCCCATTTCGTATCGTTGGACAACATCAACCTTTGAATGAATGCTCTAAAGGTAAACTACGCAGTATCAGTTCATTGATTTCTAAGATATACAATAACTTGTTCGACTTGGACAGATGTTGGAGAGCGCCCTCGTGTGGTCAGTAAAAATTTGTAACCCTCTGCCACATAAGGACGACTCCACTGTTCTTAGTTTTGCATTTCAGTAGCAAATAATTCTTCAAAATAAAAGTCTTTAAAAGTACATTAATTTCTAAGATCATATATACTAAAATAATAATCTAATTCTTCAGTTCTGAATCGCTAGGGCGATGTTAGTTCCGATACTGTCCTGCATAAAGGCGAATCTAGAGTAAAATATTGGGGGGGGGGGGTGTGACAAGTGCACGGATAATTGACCGAACTGATAAGTTGATTAAAAAAAAGGGTGGAAACAGAAAGAAACACGGAATGAGGGTGGCAGATTTTTTTCCGGGTGTGGGGGGTGGGCTCCCCCGGTCCTCTTAGTTCCTCCAGTGGTCAAGCATCTATTTGGAAAGAAGGACCCCTTGGTTTTTTTTCTTTACTGCTCTACCTCTTCTCTCTGTTCGAATCTTGAAGCAATTTGGCAGACAAAGGCTCTTCCTCACGTTTTTTTTCTTCTTTTTCATAATAGGTGTCTAATTTTTTTACCGTGGGAGATCCTTAAGGGTAATACCAGTAGTGAATGCAAGGTCAGTGACACAGTGGCAATTATTGATACCTTTAATCCTTGTGGTTTACATACGATTTTAGATTTGTCTACATAATGCTTTGTGGTAAAGACTATTGCAATCTATATTTACACAGAAAATTGGCTCGAAATTATAACTAAACATGAGCATATATATATATATATATATATATATATATATATATATATATATATATATATATATATATATATATATATATATATGCTTTTTTTTTCTGTTAATTCACGTACGGTTCTAATTCTAATTATAAAATGTCTGAAGTGTCTTCTTGATATTATCAGCAAAATAAAGAGCCTTCATATTTTGCATCGGATCGGATTTTTTTTCTTTATTTTCTAATCATTTTTGTTTGTTCCCTTACTTTTGATATATGGTGTTTGATTCTCTCTGCCTCCTTTTTTTCGCTTTATACCAATTCTAAGAACGACATTTATACTACTTGGCGTAATTTTTTTTATTATACCTTTCGGGATCCGAACAGACTTTTTTTTTTTAATCAAACTGCAAAGCTGATCATTCCCCCATGCCCTTTGTCAGCCTGTGTACGTCGTCATGTTTGGTGTAGAGACATACAATACCGGCAGACATGGTCAGCATACATTGGATGTAGTTAAAACGCAAAAAGTCCATACAAACCACAGGCATATATAGCCTATATCCTTTAGAGGCATCAGAGGGATCACCATATCTGATGGTTAATAAAAGTACATATTTAGGCCCAAACATCTCAGTTTTCATGTGTTTTCATTAAATTTCTCTCGAGGGGGTATGCCTAAATCTCCCCTCCATGAACTTCAGGTATAACTTCTGCCGTTGCATCAATCCCTCTCTTAAAATGATACCTTCTTTTCAAATATCTCCAAGCTATATTATTCTCTTAGATGCGTTTCGTCAGATATGCTGAAATATTTCATTGTGTAGAACTGTAGTAAGGAGCGACCCGGCTCAATAGTAACCAAAACTCAAAAAAATGGAATTTTAGTACCAATAGCTACATCAGAAGAATCGCATTTTAATGTTGATTTTAAATATATAAGTTTCGTCAAGTTTAGTGTTACCCATCAAAAGTTACGAGCCTGAGAAAATTTGCGTTATTTTAGAAAATAGGGGGAAACACCCCCTTAAAGTCACAGAATCTTAACGAAAAATCACACCATCAGATTCAGCGTATCAGAGAACCCTACTGTAGAAGTTTCAAGCTCCTATCTACAAAAATATGGAATTTTATATTTTTTGCCAGAAGGCAGATCACGGATGCGTGTTTATTTGTTTGTTTTTTTATTTTTTTGTTTTTTTCCCAGGGGTGATCGTATCGACCCAGTTGTCCTAGAATATTGCGAGAGGGCTCTTCTAACGGAAATGAAAAGTTCTAGTGCCCTTTTTAAGTGACCGAAAAAATTGGAGGGCACCTAGGCCCCCTCCCACGCTAATTATTTTCCCAAGGTCAACGGGTCAAAATTCTGATATAGCCATTTTATTCAGCGTAGTCAAAAAACCTTATAACTATGTCTTTGGGGACGACTTACTCCCCCACAGTCCCCGTGGGAGGGATTACAGGTTCAAAACTTTGACCAGTGCTTACATATAGTAATGGCTATTGGGAAGTGTACAATCGTTTTCAGGAGGATCTTTTGGTTGGAGGCAGGGGTTGAGAAGAGGGGGATATGCTGTGGGAACTTTCCGTCGAGGAATTTGTCATGGGGGAAGAAAATTTCCATGAAGGGAGCGCAGGATTTACTAGCATTACTTAAAAAAAACAATGAAAAAAATAAATATGAAAAAGTTTTTTTTTCAGCTGGAAGTAAGTAGCAGCATTAAAACTTAAAACGAACAGAAATTATTACCCATATGATGGGCTCACCTCCTCCTAATACCTCGCTCTTTACGCTAAAGTATTTTTAGTAATTTCAACTATTTATTCTGCGGCTTTTGTGATTCAGGGATCATTCTTAATGAATCGGGACAAAATTTAAGCTTTAGTGTAAAGAGCGAGGTACTGACGAGGGGGCGAACCCCCTCATATATGTAATAAAAAAGTGAGAATACAAAAGTTCTTTACGTAAGCTAATTTATAAGTTACGTATATCTTTTACTTATAAAAAGATTCGTAAAAAATTAAAAGTTCTAGTTGCCTTTTTAATTAACCGAAAATCGGAGGGCAACTAGGCGTCCTCCCCCGCTCTTTTTTTCTCAAAATCATTCGATCAAAATTATGAGAAAGTCATTTAGCCAAAAAAAATAAATATACAAATTTTGTTTTAATTATTCCTCTGCGGAGAGCCAAAATCAAAACATGCATTGATTCAAAAACGTTCAGAAATTAAATAAAAAAACAAGTTTTTTAAATGAAAGTAAGGAGCGACATTAAAACTTATAACGAACAGAAATTACTCCGTATATGAAAGGGGCTTTTCCTTCTCAACGCCCCGCTCTTTACGCTAAAGTTTGACTCTTTTTCTTAACTCTACATTTTAAAACAGTAAAAAACTTTAGCGTAAAGAGCGGGGCGTTGAGAAGAAAAAGCCCCTTTCATATACGGAGGAATTTCTGTTCGTTTTAAGTTTTAATGTCGCTCCTTACTTTCATTTAAAAAACTTGTTTTTTTTATTTAATCATATAAACGAAGCTCCTTGATATCCCATAAAGCCTTTTTTTAACGCCTGTCACGTATGACGGCTGATTTTTGTGGCGCTATTTTTCACTGTAGTTGAGCAAATCAGGATAGAACACAAGTAAAATAAGCAATACTACCTCTTTATACCCAATCTGAAGCCACTTTATTGTGCCAAACAAAATTTGATTCAATCATATAATGTTACACTGCTGACAATTCAATATTGAGCTATTTTATAATTATGACCTATTAATTACTATTAGGATACACCCTGCTATGTTGTGGCCATAAATTATGCCAGTCGTTCTTATTTGTAAAGAATATGTTGTAAATAATATCAAACCAAAAGGGTAAATTAAACTTTTGTTTCTTACGGAAGATAAAGGGGTGTCGTTTTTAGGGGGGGGGGTAGTTGACCCCCAATAATTTAAAGAAAATATTCTTATATAACCCATGTCCCTTGACTATCCAGGTATGGACCCCTCTTGCCCTCCAATAAAAATGTTGGAGCTACGCCCCTGAGTATAGAGTGTGCAACTAGAATTCCTTAATGATTTGTACTGTACATGGTAAGAATCATTTCAATGTAAGTTATTGACTATTTTTAATCATGTACGAGGATTTGTTAGTCTTGCAAAGAGATTTGTCTATGATGTTAGAAAGCAACAGTTATTTCTGTATTTATTATCTTTGAAAATAGCTTCATATTTAACCAATTTTTCACTTTTTCATTGCTGAAAAATTGGTGGTATTTGGCATTCGTTGTTTTTCAAGGAGGAATAAGGTTTATATATAGTTTGTTTTATTCGTTGGTTCATTATTTAATTTTTTTTTTCAAATCTGTCTGAAGGTACGTTTAGCCAGATGGCGGAAACAGACAGACTTCTTGAATGTTCTACTACTTCAATGTTTTTGAATTACTCCCGTTTCTCAAAGCTTTCTCATTCTGGTATTATCAAAAAGCTTTTGCCATTGTCATTTGTTGGTTTTTGCCATTATTTTATTAGCTTGCCAATAAGACTGAACCTGATAGCACACAACCCTCATTTTGCATATTAGTTCAGTTTTATTTGGACTTAAAGCGATTTGTTCTTACAACCCATTTACTGCTGTCGACATTGTATGAACTAAAAGCACTGACGCCATTGTGACAACCCAGTTAAGGGATTGCGCACTGTCTGTCGGTGATACACACGACTTTTTGCTCGTAACTCTGCCTACTCCGCCAATTACTTTTGCCCCTGTACTTGTCAGCCTGAGTTGGGGGGAGGGTCCACCCATCAACTATTTCTACCGTACTTTACTATAATCGTTCTGACCTTTGAAATTTGTCTTCTTTTTGTAAACCTTTTTTTTTAATAATTCCCGTCCACCCACTTACCATAGTCAACTGTGGCTACCATAGTCGCTGAACATAGTAAGTGATAATGAATACTAGTTTGCACATAATACATGGAAAAAATCTGCAATTTGGCTTTCAATTTGCAAGTATTGAAGGATTTACGCTTGGTTTGCTTCATGTGTGTGTGTGAGTTGAAACGAAATCAATTGAGTTAGAACTAAGAGCTACCATAAGCGTTCAATTCGGGCAGTGACTTACCATGATAACCGAAATTTCCAGTGTGAAAAGTTGGAACGGTCCCTTGGTTCTCTGTTCGTGCACCGAATTTGCGCTTCTTTGTCTTTAAATGAAGCTTAATAGTGTTCAACCCCTTGTAATAAACATCATTTTTTGCTCATTCTAGAATTTGACACTAGTGACCTCTTTGTCGCCTATGACTGCATCACTTTGAATAAGTTCCTTTTTGCACTGGAAATAAACCACGCTCTGGTGTTTGATATGTTATCATAGTTTTATCATTTTGGAAATAAGAGGTGTATTGAAACTTTCCATCCAGATGGGAAGTGCTGCTTAAGATAAGAGACTCCTTTACAGGAAGGGTTCATATTTCTGTGAGGCTCAAGTAGTTATTCACTGCTGATTTAAAAACCACTCTGGACTTTTCTAGTCTGTCTTAGAACACTAGTTTGATAAGCTTGGTAAGTCATTTACATAATTCAATTAATTATACCAGGTAGTTGTACGAGAATTTCGAATTTATTGGCAAATGTGGAGACTCATAGGAGAATTTTGTATAGTCTCCTTGCTAAGAGGACGGGAGAAAAATATCCACGATCTTGCTTTTTAGGCCAATCAAAAAAAAAAAAGAAAAAAAAGAAAAATAACTACCTGATCCTAGTGGTTTTTTTTTATTTATTTTATTAATGGATTAGACAAGCATCTATGCAATTTTTTATGTTGGGGTGGGGGGGGGGGGAGGGAAACTTCAAAACAAAAATCGAAAACAGGCGAGTTATATGGATAATATTAGAAATGATTGAAACAGTCGTAAATATTTCAAGATTTTGGAGGGGGTCAGGAATTTTGGATTTGTGCCCTCCCCCCGTATACGGGACTAGGTTTGGAGATCCGTGAATTATGGGCAGATGTATTCAGTAGTCAATCTATTTACTTAAAAATAACGGTTTCCAGCAGATTTCGCCTCCCCCGCTCCTTGGAAATCTCCCTTCTTAAATCCCCCCCCCTGGGCTTTTAACCTCCGTTAATTTTCCTCGGGAATTTTTTTGGGATCGTAGGTTTACTTGCCATAGCAGGGTAAGATAAAGTTAAAAAAAAAAAAAAATGCTTACTTATTTGGAATAAGGAGTTCTGTCCGTTTTAAATTTGCTTGGTTCTAACTTGGATTTTGATTTCATGTTATTTAAATTAATTGAAAAAACGTACCTTAAAGGTACTTCATACAAGAAAATTTTCTGATGTGCGCCCAGTGGACCTGTTCTAAAGTATAAGGGATGAACTGGTATCATATATTAATGATGTCAGCACGAGACCAAGTCCACGGTAAGTAATTAATCTTACTGCCTAGTCCCAGCTTGTATCTCTATGAACTCTCTTGATAGGGCATTCCTCCCACGACTACCACTAATTCCGTATTTCCAAATTAGTTTCTTTTATCTTACCCTGCTACGATAACTTAATGCTGATCCCCCAAAACACCGAAAAAAGAATAAAAATGAATAAAAATATGAAAATTGTTTCAATCGGTACTTGTCTGTTAAACGGAAGACACTCAAGAATTACGCTTTGTGAGATCTGACAGAAACCAGTTTCTTTTCCTGGATATGTTATGATTTGCTTATTTTGAGTGAGAAAACTTCGATGTTTGTATATTTTTATTAAATATTTGATATATAGAGGTTATTAGGGGCAGGGCCATATCCAGGATTTTTTTAGGGGGGTGTTTTACAAAAGAACTTTTTCAGGGGGGGGGGTACACAAAAAAGCTCAAAAATCGCAAAAAATTGTTCATAGCCATTTTTGTTACATTTTTACGAGCCAGACAAACATTTAGGGGCGGGGGGTCTCAAAGCCCTTACCCTCCCTGGATACGGCCTTGGTTAGGGGTTAGGTTAAGTTGGGTTAGGTACATAATATAATGCGCTCTGCGCGGCCTGCTTTCCATAATTCTTTGCCGTAGTTTATATAATTTTGTTTCTAAAGTATTATATTATCATCATGTTTTGGTGTATTTCATGTTTGGTATATTAGGATTAACTTAACTTCACTTATTAGGTGTGCTGTGTTTAACAGACATGTTCCAAAAATTCTACACCATATTCTACCTGTTTTTTAAAATATAGTAGAATATTCCAACAATTCCTCGTTTCTTCATCCTTTTTATTTGTCTTACTTGCCCTTTGGCTGCTCAATTTTACCTTATGGGGGGATTTTCTGTGGGGTAAATTTCTGCAGGGGGATTTTCCCTGGGGGGAATTATCCGTAGGGGGATCAGCCTATAACCAAAAAGATCGCCGATTGCAGGAGATTCCGAAAGCAGTTTCCCACAACCCAGCAAAAAAAGGAGGAAATACTTCATATCCCGTTGTGCTTATGTGTTGATTCAGACCTAATGTAAGAGGTACTCCCGCTGGCTACCAAAACTCAACAAACTGGAAAGAAAAGGTTAAGTGACGTTGGGCAATGACGCTCCCCCCAAAAAATGCTAAAACTTACATGTCTACACTAACCTTTTTTAGAGTTAAAAAGGATATGTTACACTTTTTATCTTGATATTGTTCAGTTGTAGACGCAAGTGATGCCAATTGGGGAGGGGGAGGGCATTTGATATGTTTCATATTTAGTCAAAATCCGGGCAATTCTTACTAATCTTATATTTGAAAGGTTCTCTAAGCAACATTTTATCTTATTTCTCGATTTTATTTTTTTAAAGCAACCTTAAGTCATGATACTGACCGTGAAAACGTGAAAATTTACGTTTATGTGCAACAAACGTTTATTTAAAAAAGAAAGAGCGTTTTTTTTTTTTTTATTAAAGCAATTTCTGTGCAACTTTCTTTTTTGGTTTTATTCAAGCAATGCAAACTCTTCAGTTTTTTTGTGCCTGAACCTGGCACCTACATAGGTTTATGGTTCGGGATAAAATAAAAAAAAGGATCAAAAATTACAAATAGTTTAGAAAATATACAAAAATAATAGCAAAAATCAGGGGGCATGGCACCGGCCTGAGGGCCACTTTCAGTCTCCATATACCTTTGTATTATCGACACTTTTTCAATTGGCCTTTGCAAAATTTGACTTCCGTATATTCAAAAAGTAAACTACTTCTACGCGAATAAATGGTTACATTTAGGATATTGTATTTGAAGTTGCATAAGCTACCTTATTTTAAAACACCGCCATATATTCTTTTTGGATACCGTTACCCATGTTTTAATGGTTGGAAAATCCAGACAATCCATTAGTACACAGAGATCCAAGGTTAGGGGATGGGAATGGGAGATCATAATATTTTGATACCAGGGAAAGGGGTCACAAATATGAAAAAGTTCGTTTTTATATCAACATTTTACAATTTATGGAGGGGATAGGTTGCTCTTTAGAACGACCCCCCCCTCTTGCGCAACCGGCTGACTCACTATTGATAAGAGGACAAAAATTTATCAGTGCACAATTTAGTCTTGTTGTATATTTTAGTGGGTATTGCTCCCAGATTCTAATAGTGCTAAAATTTCTTATTTTGGTGCTAGGGAAATAGGCAAATTTTTGCCAAACATGACCCCTTTTAGTAATTTGTTTTATCCATAGACGTGGAAATCTTTGGGTAAAAAGTTGCACACGCTTAAAAATATTTTTATGGCACTTGGTAATAACCAAGTGACATATAGCAATCGCAAATTCTGTCGGTCTGTCTGTCTGTCCCGGTTTTGCTACTTTAGGCACTTCCAGGTAAGCTAGAATGATGAAATTTGGCAGGCGTATCAGGGACCGGACCAGATTAAATTATAAATAGTCGTTTTTGCGATTTCACCATCTGGGAAGGAGTGGGGGTCAGTTAATTCGAAAAAATAGAAAAAATGGATTATTTTTAACTTGCGAACGGGTGATGGGGTCTTAATGAAATTTTGTGTTTGGAAGGACATCGTGTCTAAGAGATCTTATTTCAAACCGCGACCAGATCTTTTGACATTGGGGGGAGTTGGAGGGGGAAACTAGAAATCTTGGAAAACGCTTATAAATGTCGTAGATACGCGATCGACGTAACTGGACTGGATCCCTTCTCTTTGGTGGAGTTAGGTGGTGGGGTTCAGTGCTGGGGCGAGCTTGGTGCTTCTGGATGTGCTAGGACGATGAAAATTGGTAGGCGTGTCAGGGAGCTGAGCTGCACAAATTGACTTGATAAAGTCGTTTTCCCCGATTCGACCATCTGGGGGGCTGAAGGGAGAGGAAAAATTAGAAAAATTGAGGTATTTTTAACTTACGAGTGGGTGATCGGATCTTAATGAATTTTGATATTTAGAAGGACTTCGTGACTCAGAGCTCTTATTTTAAATCCCGACCGGCATTAAGCCTCTGATTTTCCTTTTAAAGCAATCTATTGATTCTTAGAATATTGTTAGAGCTCATACCATATGAGCTCTTGGTTCTTGGCTTTTTCGACTTCGTCACAAGTGCCATATGAGCTCTTAGCTCTTGTTTTCTCTTTACAACGTCTAGCCTACAATGCATCGACTTTCTAGACACTAAAGCCATCAAACCTATTAATTACACCTCCCTAGCTATTGCAGCAATTATTTAAGTTGTTTATTCGGCAAGATCGTGGGACCGTATGAAGATAGTGAAGGACTAAGAAATGAATACATATTCCCCTAATTTCTGATGATCTGACATCCCCCTTCGGTCGCATTGTAAAAAAATGTAAATAAAATTAAACTAAAAAAGGGTAGTTGCTTGAAGAAGCTAGATTTTACGGAAATAATGAGCTTTGTGCTGGCGACACAATAATAGATTTAATTCTTTAAACCTTTTCTTAAATCGCTACCTACGTATTATAGCAACCACACTATGTTCTTGATCTGTAATGGAACCGGTTTTCTATGCTCACTGGGAGATAATCAGCTTAGTCTGACCGAGATTAAGTACTATTACATAGGTATATTTTACTATTATATAGGTATATTTTAATTAAATGTTAAATATAGAGAGGTGGTTAGGTTAGGTATTTAATACGATGGGTTGTCGGTGGCCTGCTTTCCATAATTCTCTGTAATATTCTCCATAATTTTGTTACTAAAGTATTTTACTTTCATCTTGTTTTGGTATATTTCATTAGGATTAACCTAACTTCCCTTATTTGGTGTTGTCGCTATAACGTAAGCACACTCAAGTCTATTTAGTTTTTCTGATTCTAGCTTTAAGAAGAAAATAACAATTTTTCTATATTTTTAGTCCTAAACTGCCATGTGGTTCAGTGGACATCAGTTCCCCGCTTCTTTTTTCACATAAAATATCTACTTTTTTTATCTTATCCTCCCCTTGAAAACGTAATTGTCACGAAATTTGCATATACTGACTATGTTCTGATACCGTGGTCCACACTTTGGGTCTTTGCTGATTAGTTCCTCACTTCATAGCTACTTATATATCTAATTAGTTATCAATGCTCCTTAAAGCAGATTTTCAAACAGTTCGTGGTAACGAACTGTAGTAAGGAGCGACCCGGCTCAATAGTAACCAAAGCTCTAAAAACAGAATTTTGATACCAATAGCTACACCAAAAGAATTGCATTTTAATGCTGATTTTAGATATATAAGTTTCATCAAGTTTAATCTTACCCATCAAAAGTTACGAGCCTGAGAAAATTTGCCTTATTTTAGAAAATAGGGGGAAACACCCGCTAAAAGTCATGGAATTTTAACGAAAATCGCACTATCAGATTCAATGTATCAGAGAACTCTACTGTAGAAGTTTCAAGCTCCTATCTACAAAATTGTGGAATTTTGTGTTTTTTTGCCAGAATCACGGGTGCGTGTTTATTTGTTTGTTTGTTTGTTTGTTTTTTGGTGATCGTATCGAGCCAGGGGTCCTAGAATGTTGCGTGAGGGCTCAGTCTAACGAAATGAAAAGTTCTAGTGTCCTTTTTAAGTGACCAAAAAAATTGGAGGGCACCTAGGCCCCCTCCCACGCTAATTATTTTCCCAAAGTCTTCGGATGAAAATTCTGAGATATCGATTTTATTCAGCGTAGTCGAAAAACCTTATAACTATGTCTTTAGGGATGACTTACTCCCCCAAAGTCCCCGTGGGAGAGGCTACAAGTTACAAACTTTGACCAGTGCTTACATATAGTAATGGTTATTGGGAAGTGTACAGACGTTTTCAGGGGGATTTTTTGGTTGGGCGAGGGGCTTTGAGAAGAGGGGGATATGCTGGGGGAACTTTCCATGGAGGAATTTGTCATGAGGGAAGAAAATGTCCATGAACGGAGCACAGGATTTTCTAGCATTATTAAAAAAAAACAATGAAAAAAAAAATTTGAAAAAGTTGTTTCAACTGAAAGTAAGGAGCAGCATTAAAACTTAAAACGATCAGAAATTATTACGCATATTAGGGGTTCACCTCCTCCTAATACCTCGCTCTTTGCGCTAAAGTATTTTTAGTAATTTCAACTATTTATTCTACGGCCTTTGTGATTCAGGGGTCATTCTTAAGGAATTGGGACAAAATTTAAGCTTTACTGTAAAGAGGGAGGTACTGACGAGGGGGTGAACCCCCTCATATATGTAATAAAAACATTCGAATACAGAAGTTCGTTACGTAAGCTAATTTGTAAGTTACGTATATCTTTTACTAATAAAAACGTTCGTAAAAAATTAAAAGTTCTAGTTACCTTTTTAAGTAACCAAAAAATTGGAGGGCAACTAGGCCTCCTCCCCCTCTCCTTGTTTTCTCAATATCATTTGATCAAAACTCTCAGAAAGCCCTTTAGCCAATATATATATATATATATATATATATATATATATATATATATATATATATATATATATATATATATATATATATATATATATATATATATATATATATATATATATATATATATATATATACAAATTTCGTTTTAATTATTCATCTGCGGAAAGCCAAAATCAAAACATGCATTAATTCAAAAACGTTCAGAAATTAAATAAAAAAACAAGTTTTTTTTAACTGAAAGTAAGGAGCGACATTAAGACTTAAAACGAACAGAAATTAATTCGTATATGAAAGGGGCTGCTCCCCCATCAACGCCCTGCTCTTTACGCTAAAGTTTTTTACTGTTTTAAAAAGTAGAATTGAGAGAAAGAGTCAAACTTTAGCGAAAAGAGCGGGGCATTGATGAGGGAGCAGCCCCTTTCATATACGAATATATTTCTGTTGGTTTTAAGTTTTAATGTCGCTCCTTAGTTTCAGTTAAAAAAAACTTCCTTTTTTTATTTAATAGGTGTAAAACTCAAGACCAAGTATTAACTTTGAAGTACATAATTTACTGTTATTACTTACATTTTTTTACATTTTTTCTCATTTTTCTATTGTTAAAATCCTGGCGTTCACTTTCTACCCTATTAGTATTTTTAGGTCTTTGGCGGGGAATAGTACAAAATAAATAAAAATAGGGGGTTGATCTCATCTACGAGGTGTTTTCTTTCTTTTTTGTTAATTCACCCTCATCACTTCTCAGTGGTACTAATTTCTTTATTTCCAAAACTGCTAACAGCATTTATACACTAATCCCATCTACAGAAAAAGCAAACTTAAATTCTTGGAGCTGTCGAAAGATGTAATAAAAACAAAATGAAACGCTGCACATATATTCTTGTTTTGTCCCTTTTAGTAGTTTTTGTGTGCTGGAAGAAAAAAAATAAGTTAGTGCTAACATTCATCCAAAAATTGATTTTCTTTAAAAGTGATTTTTTAAGTTGAGTGCTAAATGCCCCAGCTAAATACAACTCCTATTTTTGTAAGTGCTGTATCACTAGCACTTGGATGTGCCACCTTCTGCTTGCAGACAACCAACTAGTTTACCTACCGCTTTGCCTTTTATGGACAGAAATTTCATGACTGTAAAGTTTGATCTTTAACCGTCATTTAAAAAATCTGGTATAAAATTACATTTTAGACAATATAGCCTATGAGAAAAAACATGAATTTTAATATTGGAAAAGTGGAGACGTTTCCTATTCTCCGTCACCTGTATACACATGGAGTGTCGCTTGTTTCGCCACTGGTGGCATAGTTCGCATGACGAACATACACTTTTCCATCATGTCACGCCTCTTTAACGTACGTTTGGCACCCATTTGTGTGACACTTGCCTTATGATGTACATGATTTTTGAATGTTAGCAACGCCTCGCGATAGCCTCATTTAGTATGTACAAACACGTTTCTGAAGAATTCTGTGTATTAATGGGAACTCAAATTTCTGCTGAGTGAACGAAAAAAGATATCGTGACAAAAAAAATGTAATAGTTCATAGCAATAATTCATTCTTGACCTATTACCGATCCCAGTACCCAAGGTAATTAAATGAATCACCATTAATATTGTAGTAAAACATTTTTTGAAGGAACATGAAGCATATGTGAAAGCCTGATAAGACTGATACCCTAGATATATTAAAAACCCGATAATATATCTAGAAAACTAGTGTATTAAGGTTATCTAATTTTCCTGTAAGGCAATAGAAAAGGTTAACTTTTTATGGTTTTGAAATTATTCTCTATGCCCACCTCAAAATTCATTATTTCCTAGGTAGATTTTGGAGTGAGGTTTTGGTAGAAAATCTTATTTAGATTACTTCCCACGATATATTAAGATTTTTTGCGCATTTGACTAAAAATATTGTCAAAATATACGCGTTCTTTGCAGGGGGATTTAAATCTCAAACCCATTCCATTTGGATTTCGCCATGATAGCCATCACAATTTTACTATGTTGTAAACACCAAAAAAAGAAGAAAATTATGTGCTCAAAAGGATAATTTCATAAAAATTGCTGGGAATCTCCGAATTTTTAAGTAGCAAAGCCACGTTTTAATATTTTATCGTCTACATGAAGGAGTCAAGTCTCTAAACCCCTTGATCAGACAACAGAAAACCTGAATATGCTCTTTTGCCCCCCTCGCCTCATTTTATGTGTCGCATATTGCGCACATTTGTGCCAATAGGTGGTTTTGATGTGGTTGTGCACTGAATTCTTTAAATCAGTCTATTTTTCAAAGCGAATTTAGTTCGAAAATAACATCTTTGACGCATTTTTCCTTGAAAAAAGGTGCGTTTGGAGCATTTTCGCTCTTTTGGCTGCCCTATCTTTTATCAGTCATCTGGTAACACTGTTACGCGGTAGGGAATAGAATTTCAGTATTTACTATATCTCTACGTTATTTCGCCAAGTTCGTACTTAAGCGTGCTTATCTATAAATTCCACTGTTTCCACTTGTTCCACTTGTTCCACTGTTCCACTGTTTCCACCAATTCCACTCTTCGTCTGATATCAGCCATGGAAAGGATAAATCTCAGTAAAAAAAACGCCTGGGACTACTTACATTACTGAATGCCTACTCAAGTATCTAATTGATGAATCGTATTTTTACGGAATAAAGAGTGCATAATTCATTACCAAAATGTACTAGAGTTCAGAACGCAGTATTGAATTTTTTTTTGTTTGATTATTCATAAAGCTTTTTCACTTTTTAGAGGAATGAATAAATTACACTTTTATGTAAAATTTCGAAAGCTTTAATCAAAAATATACTAGACCTACGTTGCCCGGGCAACGTGAAGTGTTGCGGCAACCTTTGTCCGGGTTCGCCGACAAAAGTGTTGCGAGAGCAACACTTTGGTTTTGTTTCTTCGCTATCGATCAGTAATCACATAATCAAAGGCTATTCCTCAGCGTTGAAAAAAACAACAACAAAATAAGATCGAAAGAAGGGACTAAATTGACTTTGCAGCCAGTTGAACTTTATCCTTTTCAATCGTAGACATCGTGACGGATGAAAACTCGGAACAATATCTTATATAATCTAGTTGGTATTATAAAGCTATCCCTGACTTTTCAGGATCAAAATACCATAGATGACATTCTATTATTTATTACGAAACTATCTCATTGTTTTACATTATCGTTTGCGCTTGTTTCTTCACTATCGGTTAAATGTTGAAGTTGTCAGCCTATCGAAGTTCTTAAAACGGTATGTTCAAACAAGAACGCATTCAGTTATCACATGACCAAAGGCTGTTCCTCATAGATATCTTCGAAGACCACACTGCCTTTCCATGACGAAAGTAAAACAGTTCAAAAAGAAAAAAAGACACCTCCTTGGTCACATTATCCCCATATACTCGACGTAGATAACTTCGAAGACCACACTGCCTTTCCATGACGAAAGTAAAACAGTTCAAAGTTTTAGTAAAAAACTTTACTATATCATCATCAGTAAAGTAAAATAATCAGTAAAATCATCATCAGCAGTAAAGAGTTTTACTCCTGATGATGAACACTGTATATGTGTTCGAAATATCCAGTTAAATAATTTTATATCTATTCACTGTCAATAAAAAGGTATCATCCCTATTTTGAACTGTTTTATCCTTTTCAATCGTAGACATCGTGACGGATGAAAACTTGGAACAATATCTTATATAATCTAGTTGGTATAATAAAGCTATCCGTAACTTTTCAGGATTAAAATACCATAGGTGACACTAATTACTACGAAACTACCTCATTGTTTTACGTTGTCGTTTGTACCCGTTGCGTAAACACTTAATTTTGTCAGATTTAAAGAGATCGAATACAATGTGCACCAATTTGCACGAATTTCTAGCCCAAAGTGAACATATTCTTACTTACAAGTCCCTCTCCCGTGATAGACATCAAGTTCACCGGAAGCAAATAAATGGGTACACCAACTAGCAAAAATTGCAAACCCCTCATCGCTGAAGATGATTCTAGCCCAACAGTCGATTATTACTTATAAGTCCCCTGCATGTCTTACCACAAGAACCAAATTGGTTTAACCATCAAATACACCGGAAACAAATAATAGGTACACCAACTAGCAAAAGTGGCAAACCCCTCATTGCCGAAGATGATTGTGAACTAACAGCCGTTTCTCGCCAAAAGTGAACCAATTCTTACTTATAAGTCCCTCTCCCGTGATAGGAATCAAGTTCACCGAAAACAAATAAATGGTTTAACCATCATTTACACCGGAAACAAATAATAGGTACACCAACTAGCAAAAGTGGCAAACCCCTCATTGCCGAAGATGATTATGAGCTAATAGCCGTTTAGCTTATATATATTAATGGTGTAACCATAAATGGTTACACCTACTAGCATAGTTGCAAACCCCTCATCGCTGAAATTGACTGTAGCCTAACAGCAGATTATTACTTACAAGTCCCCCACATGTCTTATCACTGGAACCAAATTGGTTTTACCGCCAAATACACTGGAAACAAATAATAGATAAACTAGCAAACTAGCAAAAGTTGCTAACCCCTCATTGCCGAAGGTGATTATTACCTAACAGCCGACTGTTGCTTACAGGTCCTCTATATGTCTCACAATTTTTATCGGCCTAGACTTTGTTTCAGTGTGTACCTTACTACTGAAGTTGTAAACCCCTTGAAACTTTCAAACTGGTATACCTCATGAAGGAATTTTGTACCAAAAAATGGATTTCATATACTTTGATCAGCTCATCAAGAGCTATCGGTTGCCGTCGAAAAAAAAATTCTATCTGTCTTAGTTCAAAAGTTGATTTTTTTGCCGTAGGCCAACTTCCTAACGTCACCACTTAGAAAGGAGCAAAGGATAAGCTCCAATTTCTTTAGCAATTAGAGAACTTTTAAAGTTTATTAGGCACATCTGAAACCATTTCTCTACCGCAATCCCAAGTCCGAACAAGAGCTAAGAGCTCATATGGCACTTGTGACGAGGCGAGAAGAGCTAAGAGCCAAGAGATCATATGGTATGAGCTCTGACAAAATTCTATGAATCAATAGATTGATTTAAAAAGGAAAATAAGAGGCTTAATACCGGTCAGGATTTAAAATAAGAGCTCTGAGTCACGATGTCCTTCTAAATATCAAAATTCATTAAGATCCGATCACCCACTCGTAAGTTATAAATACCTAATTTTTTCTAATTTTTCCTCTCCCTTTAGCCCCAGATGGTCGAATCTGGGAAAACAACTTTCTCAAGTCAAATTGTGCAGCTCCCTGACACGCCTACCAATTTTAATCGTCCTAGCACGTCCAGAAGCACCAAACTCGCCAAATCACTGAACCCCTCCCCCAACTCCCCCAAAGAGAGCGAATCCAGTACGATTCTGTCAATCACGTATCAAGGACATTTGTTTATTCTAGCCACCAAGCTTCATCCCGGTTCCTCCACTCCAAGTGTTTTTCCAAGATTTCCCCCTCCAACTTCCCCCAATGTCACAGGATCTGGTAGGAATTTAAAATTAGAATTTTAAAGCACAAGATCCTTCTAAATATAAAATTTCATTAAGATCTGGTCACCCTTTCGTAAGTTACAAATACCTCAATTTTCAAAATTACCCCCCCCCCCAATTCCACCAAAGAGAGCAGATCCGGTCTGGTTATGTTAGTCACGTATCTTAGACATGTTTCTGTTCTTCCCATCCAGTTTTATCCTGATCTCACCGCTTTAAGTATTTTCTAAGATTTCCGGTCCCCCCAACTGCCCCCCCCCCCAATTACGCTTGATCCGGTTGAGATTTAAAATAAGAGATCTGAGTTACGAGGTCCTTCTAAATATGAAGTTTCATGAAGATCCGATCACTCCTTCGTAAGTTAAAAATACGTCATTTTTTCTTATTTTTCAGAATTAGCCCCCCCCCCAATAAAGCGGATCCGTTCCAATAATGTAAATCACGTATGTAAGACTTCTGCTCTTATTTTTCCCACCAAGTTTCATCCCGATCCCTCCAATCTAAGCGTTTTCCATGATTTTAGGTTCCCTACACCAAACTTCCCCCAATATCACCAGATTCGGTCAGGATTTAAAATAAGAGCTTTGAGACACGATATCCTTCTAAATATCAAATTTCATTGAGATCCAATCACCCGTTCGTAAGTTAAAAATACCTCATTTTTTCTAATTTTTCAGAATTAACCCCTCCCCCAACTACCTCAAAGAGAGCGGGTCCGTTCCGGTTATGTCAATCATGTATCTAGGACTTGTGCTTATTTTTCCCACCAAGCTTCATCCCGATCCCTCCACTTTAAGTGTTTTCCAAGTTTTAGGTTTCCCCCTCCCAACTCCCCCCCAATGTTACCAGATCCGGTTGGGTTTAAAATAAGAGCTCTGAGACACGATATCCTTCTAAATATCAAATTCCATTGAGATCCGATCGCCCGTTCGTAAGTTAAAAATACCTCATTTTTTTTAATTTTTCACAATTACAGATACAGATACAGAATTACAATTTACTTCAGATACTCCTCTCTGACATAGGCTATATAACTCCACTTCACTTCACACACCATAGGCTCTGGCTCGTGGACAAGCAAAAACCATCCTTTTTGGCCCCAGGCAAGAGTTCTGCGGAGCTTTCCAAAATATAATGTCATATTCATCAATCCGGCCTGAGGTCCACACTTTCCGTAAAAACCGCACAAGTTAGACCTTTACCAGTTTTCGGGAATAAGCTGAGATCGGCGGCATAGGAAAAAAAACGGGACAAAACCAAAGTGTGGCTCTCGCAACACAATAATTGAGTAAAGGGCGTATCCAGGAACCTTTTGGGAGAGGGGGTATTTTTTGTGGGGGGGCTACAAAAAACGCATCCAAAATTTATTTATGTGCATTTCGTTCCGTTTTTATGAGTTGGAAAAAAATTTCGGGAGGGTGATCAAACACGGTACCCCCCCTGGATACGGCCTTGAATTGATGATATCGGCAAGGCTGAAGAAAACCCGTTAATGAGAACCCGTTTATTTGTGTATATTAATGCAAAACCGATGTAAAACCGTGTAAAACATGTAAAACCGAATATCAAGTGTGGTCCGCTCAAATGATAGAGTGCTAGACTCCTGCCGTCGACACCAAAGGTTCGTGCCTGATATAGGGCTTTTTAGCTTTACATTACATTCATTTTGGGTGAAAGTTGCGTTTGCGGACGAAAAAAATGTTAGCAATCAAGGGGAAACCATAAAGCATACTACAGGGAGCAAGATATCAAACCAACCAATCCTCCACCCAGCGTGTGTGCCTGGTCTATGACACCTTTTTCATGAAAGAATCATTGACATAAATTCAAAAAAATTGAGGGAGCTAGCTCATTTTTAATAAACAGTCTAAAGTTTGGTGAAGTAGCAAATATTCAGTTGAGGCTTGAAATCAGGGGATCTGTGTTATATGGGTAATAAGGAATATAATATGAAAATTACTTGATTAAAATCAGAATTATAATCATAAAATAGTTTTTGCTATAAGCTATTGGAGAAGGTAAACAAAGTACCGGGGTATTAATAGGTCTAAAGGGGCAAAACAAGGTCCAAAGGGGGCAAAATGAGGACCAGAGAGTACAAAATGTGGTTTGGAGGGGGCTAATCCGGGTGTGGAGGGTCTCACTGTGCTTTAAAAATCTACGCTCCTACTAAGAATCATAATAAACGATGCAGATCCAATTCCTTTCTGTTTCCTATGTTTTTTTAATGCTGCCCTTATTTTGTCAAGACAAAGGTACAAATCGTAGATACTTTCTCTTTTGATCATTTGTTTTCATATCTGTTGGTATCACACTGATAAAAGTCAAATGGTACTGAACAGAAAATGAAAAAAAAATTAACACTGTAAATCATATGGTAAAACAATAGTGTACTAACGATTGGAAAGTTATATTAGATCATGTTATAATCACGACTCAGCATTAGTTGATTTTCAATTTTGAATTGTAAATACATGTCATTCATATTCAATGGGAAAATGTGTATGATTTTTTAAGGTTCGTGACTTTTATGTGAGAATTTTTTTTTTCGCAACTGCTTAATATTTGGGTTATTTATGAGAGGTCACTAATGTACGAACTTGATGCTTCGGGTTCTTGTGATATTAGTCAGATTCCGAGTGAGTCCGAATGCGGATCCAAATACTGGTATCGACCATGGCCGTATCAGGGAGAACAGGGGAAGTTTGACCCCCCACCCTAAATTTGTGTGCGAATTGTACGCAAGTAACAAAAATAAATTATACAAAGTTTTGCACACAGAAACCTTTATAATCACTAAGAGTTTTTTTGTAACCTCTCTCCTAGTTTTTTAACCCCCCCCCCCCCCAAAAAAAAAATGCCCCCTCCACCCGATCAAAATTATTGGATGCGGTCCTGATCTTGACTGATAATATATAATATAGGAAAATAAATTATAGTTAGGAACACGAACGATAGACTTTGAAAAAAAAAATAATATACAATTCTTCATGATTTAAACTTTTTGGAAACGTGGCAGTGGTAACATTAGTGTTGACAGGGAAATTCTCTCACACCCGAAAAAGCAAACTCCCAGAGTAGTTGATTAATCCTTAAATCGCTTTTTGCGTTTAAATCGCGCTGTTCAGCCATGAACTTGGGAGTGTACAGGCTAGGCTTGTTCAAAACTTTTGCTAGACACTCTTAAATATGAATTCTAGAAGAAATATGGTGTTCTGAAAAAAGAAATGAGATTGTTGCATACTGTTGTTCGAATAAAAAAAAAAATGCCACTTTTAACATACTTTGCCAAGTATTTTATTTTTTAAAACAGAAGTAGTCTCAAATTTCCAAATGAAAAGAAAAAAACGATTGTCTCTGGCGTTGGCTGGCGGGAACCAGAGGAATTTCTGGACCCATGCCCTCCAAAGCTTCATGAATGGAAACAGTACTTCTGTATTGTAATATTAACGTCAGATTTGTAACATGAACGTCGACAATGCTTAAATATCAATTTTGGTGAAAATTAAGACTATTTAATGCTATAACCGGATTTTGACTCTTCAGTAAAGTTACGAAAACGTCGTGTGCGTCTTTTGATTTTGACGATAATTTTCTCATAAAATACCACAAGGTACGACGGGTACTTTCACAGGATAGCTCGACTTGTGTCATTGGAGCTCAGACGTGCTTTTATTAAAAGACTTCCTTTGTTGACATGGAACTTGAGATTTATTTAAAATTGAAAAAGGTAACAAGAGAGAAAGTTTTTGGCCGTTCCATCCCCCTAGCTACAATAAAGAAAGGGTTTTATCGATTACTGTTGAAGTTGTTGAGCAATAAGAGTAAAATTGACCTTCCATTGTTGGAGATCTTGTTTTCGGTGATTCTGTTTATTGGCCAGTAAGAGCTTCCGAGCAATAATGGTTTTTGGGGATAGAAAGAAAAGAAAATTTATGATAAAAAAGTACCTAGTGTAGAATAGTGTATAATAATTAGTAGATAATACTAGTATATGATAAACAATAAATATAAATAATAAGTTTTTGAACTATCTGTTATTTATTTTGGCCTGTAGAGACTGTCCGAGCAATAAGAGGTAAAAGTCAGCTTCCACAATTGAGAATCTTTTGTCAAAAATAGAAGCCGTAAAGTGGTAAGACGAAGGGGCTTATAAGTGTTGTGCATTAAAAAATTATTAACTAAAACAGTCTTGTTTTATTCGAATATAAACTGAACTCATATGCTATACTTTTGTTTCCAACTCTGATTCGAATCCTTTTTTTAAAAAATTAAATTTGAATTTGGATCCTTTTAATTTTGAATTGTAACATCACTGATGTCTAAATAATGAACTGAATCCTTCATGGAAGTGAAATCGGGGAACTATCGTAAGTGTAGCTGCCATCTACAAGCGTGTTTTTTTAATTAGATGAAGCAAGAAAATTTAAACTCGCGACACTATTCAAACATAACTCTAATTGAATTTTCATAGTGCTCCAGTGTTTTGAACCGTGTGGTAAACTTGCCTCCTACACAGAACCTACCTAGTTATGTGACTATTATTATTTTTTATTTAGCCTTTTGATGGAGCATAGAGCTGTCTATCCATTTTACGCTTGAAATAAGATACCTAACCTAGATATAGATGGCATACTTTTACGCAAGGGGAGGATAAAAAAGCATACCCCCGTCCCTAAGGTATTCTTCTGTTAATTTTTTTTTTAAATTGGGCATAGAAATGGATTTTTCTAGGTTTTGACAACCTCCCCTTTTATGAGTCGGACCCATAGGATTCTATCAATAAAAGATCTAAATGGCAAACAAAATAATTCTGAAGCGGGTTTGATAGATTGAGTAACTCAAAATGATCAGTTTCTTACCGTATCATGGAACAAAATTATACATATACTAGCTGTTGGGGTGGCGCTTCGTGCCACCCCAACACCTAGTTGGTGGGGGCGCTTCGCGCCCCCCCCAAGCCCCCCCGCGCGCGTAAGTCGTTACGCGCCATAATAGTTACGCGCCATTGTAGTTGTGTCCCTATGTCCCACCTGTGAATATAGATAGATATATATATATGGTTTTAACTACGTAAAACTTGCGAATATACAACATTCTTTGCTGTCCCATTGTCTTTGCATATAAATAGATTGTCAGGTTTACCGACTCTTGAACATGGAACATATAATGGTCCATGGGAAAACAATCTGTATTCAGATCTATACCTCATGATTCTAATGATTGCCCTTGAGCTTTGTTGATGGTGATTGCTAATCGACCATTCCCTGTCCCGGTGTCCCGGTCGTCATTTACATCCCCCTGTTTCCCCCGGTGTCCCCGTTGTAGTTGTGTCCCTGTGTCCCGGTCGTCATTTATATTCCCTGTGTCGTCATTTGTATCCCGGTGTCCCGGTCTGTATATACATTCGTTTTTTAGTTTTGTTTTTCTCCTTTATTTTTTTCCTTTTTTTTTCTTTTTTAGCTTATTTAGATTTTTAGATTTTTTAGTTTTTTTATTAGTTTTTAGTTTTTTTTTTCTTTTTAGTTTTTTTGTTCCGGTCGTCATTTATATCCCCCTGTTTCCCCCGGTGTCCCCGTTGTAGTTGTGTCCCTGTGTCCCGGTCGTCATTTATATTCCCTGTGTCCCGGTCGTCATTTGTATCCCGGTGTACCGGTCTGTATATACATTCGTTTTTTAGTTTTGTTTTTCTCCTTTATTTTTTTCCTTTTTTTTTCTTTTTTAGTTTATTTAGATTTTTAGATTTTTTAGTTTTTTTATTAGTTTTTAGTTTTTTTTTCTTTTTAGTTTTTTTGTAGTTTTTACCTTCTTTTTAGTTTTGTTAATTTTTTTTTTTACTTATGTCCTGGTCGTCATTTATACTCCCTGTGTCCCGGTGCTTTGTTGATTGCTAATCGAACATTCCTTTTGTCCTGGTCGCTTTCTCTTTGAGTGTCGTCATTTATTTTTTTCTTTTTTAGTTCTTTTAGTTTTTACCTTTTTTAGTTTTTTTTAGTTTTTTAGATGAAAATTTTTTTTAGTTTTTTCCTTTTTTTCTTTTTAGTTTTTTATTGGTTTTTACCTTTATGTTAGCTTATTTTTCAGTTTTTTCCTTTTTTTTTAGTTTTTTTTTATTTTTTATTTTTTTTAGTTTTTTACCTTTTTTTAGTTTTTTTAGTTTTTTTAGTTTTTTAGCTTTTTTACTTTTTTTTATTAGTTTTTAGTTTTTTTGTAGGTTTTGCCTTTTTTTAGTTTTTTCAGTTTTTTTTTTAGTTTTTTATTGGTTTTTACCTTTATTTTAGCTTATTTTTCAGTTTTTTCCTTTTTTTTAGTTTTTTTTAGTTTTTAGTTTTTTTAGTTTTTTACCTTTTTTTAGTTTTTTTAGTTTTTTTAGTTTTTTAGCTTTTTTATTTTTTTTATTAGTTTTTAGTTTTTTTTGTAGTTTTTGCCTTTTTTTTAGTTTTTTTAGTTTTTTAGCTTTTTTATTAGTTTTTAGTTTTTTTTTGTAGTTTTTGCCTTTTTTTAGTTTTTTTAGTTTTTTAGCTTTTTTATTTTTTTTATTAGTTTTTAGTTTTTTTTGTAGTTTTTGCCTTTTTTTAGTTTTTTCAGTTTTGACGTCACCTGATCCAGTTTTTCAGGTGACGTCACCTGATCCACGATCCACAGATCCACAGACAACTTATTTTTATATATATAGATAGTTTTTTTTTTTACTTATGTCCTGGTCGTCATTTATACTCCCTGTGTCCCGGTGCTTTGTTGATTGCTAATCGAACATTCCTTTTGTCCTGGTCGCTTTCTCTTTGAGTGTCGTCATTTATTAGTTTTTTCCTTTTTTTCTTTTTAGTTTTTTATTGGTTTTTACCTTTATTTTAGCTTATTTTTCAGTTTTTTCCTTTTTTTTTAGTTTTTTTTTTATTTTTTATTTTTTTTAGTTTTTTACCTTTTTTTAGTTTTTTTTAGTTTTTTTAGTTTTTTAGCTTTTTTACTTTTTTTATTAGTTTTTAGTTTTTTTTTGTAGTTTTGCCTTTTTTTAGTTTTTTCAGTTTTTTTTTAGTTTTTTATTGGTTTTTACCTTTATAGTTTTTTTAGTTTTTTAGCTTTTTTATTTTTTTTATTAGTTTTTAGTTTTTTTTGTAGTTTTTGCCTTTTTTTAGTTTTTTCAGTTTTGACGTCACCTGATCCAGTTTTTTCAGGTGACGTCACCTGATCCATCCACAGACAGACAGACAACTTATTTTTATATATATAGATAGATATATATATATATATATATACATATATATATATAATATATATATATATATATATATATATATATATATATATATATATATATATATATATATATATATATATATATATATATATATATATATATATATATATATATATATATAAAAATAAGTTGTCTGTGTGTGTGTGGGTCTGTCTGTCGGGTGACGTCATGTTTGTGTGTCGACTGACGTCATGTTTTCAACTGACGAAATTACAGACCGGGACATCGGGACACAAATGACGACCGGGACACCGGCACATAGGGAATATAAATGACGACACTCAAAGAGAAAGCGACCGGGAAAAAAGGAATGTTCGATTAGCAATCACCATCAACAAAGCACCGGGACACAAATGACGACCGGGACACAGGGAGTATAAATGACGACCAGGACATAAGTTAAAAAAAAACTAAAAACTAATA
The DNA here is from genome assembly GCF_032884065.1 of Artemia franciscana. Taxonomy (NCBI): domain Eukaryota; kingdom Metazoa; phylum Arthropoda; class Branchiopoda; order Anostraca; family Artemiidae; genus Artemia; species Artemia franciscana. Next base: position 46,710,996 of record NC_088864.1, on the reverse strand, counting down.
AAAAAACTAAAAAAGCTAAAAAACTAAAAAATGTTGCATGTTCAAGAGTCGGTAAACCTGACAATCTATTTATATGCACAGACAATGGGACAGCAAAGAACGTTGTATATTCGCAAGTTTTACGTAGTTAAAAACATATATATATATATATATATATATATATATATATATATATATATATATATATATATATATATATATATATATATATATATATATATATATATATATATATATATATATATATATATATATATATATATATATATATATATATATATATATATATATATATATATATATATATCTATATTCACAGGTGGGACATAGAGACACAACTACAATGGCGCGTAACTAATATGGCGCGTAACGACTTACGCGCGCGGGGGGGGCTTGGGGAGGCGCGAAGCGCCCCCACCACCTAGGTGTTGGGGTGGTGCGAAGCGCCACCCCAACTGCTAGTATATATATATATATATATATATATATATATATATATATATATATATATATATATATATATATATATAACTGTGTGTATAACCATATCGTTTGATTTTTTCACAAAATGAATATGATTTTCCCTTTAATCCTATGACCTGTAAACTTGATTTTTTCTACCCTAAAGTGAAACATGGCATCTGAGTTTGTCTTTTTTTGTCGATCAGAATGTCTAATTAAAAGTTATAGAATTTTTCAATTTGCCCATAAAGAAAAGGTGACACACATGTTAGCTTGTTTTAAGCCTAAATTAAGACAAATGTCATAAACATGTATATATATATATATATATATATATATATATATATATATATATATATATATATATATATATATATATATATATATATATACATATATGTATATATGAACGGAGAACGACCTACACTTTGAAAACCTTGTTCTAATTCCTCGCAATTGTATCACGTTTGGCATCTGACTCACACGTAACAACGAAAAGCAACAATTCCAACTGCACATTAATTCAAGAGCTTATTTTCTTTGGTGACAGTATTATGGCATTTCCTGACAGTTTCTATATAAGCATGAAATATAGGCGGATTTAGGCCTATTCTTTGGAGGCATAGTGCATGATTTGCAAAGACCAGAGCAGATGACTTCCCTTCTCTCTTGTTCAAATTCATCCCCTCTTTTGTTCATCTTCTAATCGATTTGCTCCACTTTCATGATTATTCAGCATTTTTTGCTCTTGGTATCAGCTTTTATGATTTGGGTGGGGCTGAACGACGTGGTTAGTACAGCGTAGTATTTTCTTAATTTCGCAAAAACGTATTGAATTCACTTTTATTCTAAATTAATTTCTTCCTTATTTTGAGATACCATCAGAAAGTTGGTATAATAGGGCAGGCGGACGGAGGGGGGCTTTGTCCCTTGTCCCCATAAGAATATATTAAGAGTTTATAATACAATATATCCTTTATTTTTGTTTATAGTAGGTACGCATGTGGGCCCCTCTTTCTGTCTCATGTTTTGTTAATAGGTTCCTGTGGTTTGTTATAAATCATGGACGTTTTTACTGTTTAATATATTTACCTCCTCTCGCTCCTATGTAAGTGTTTTTTTTTTCTCCGATGATATTTTCAAAAAATAAAATTAATTGAAAGGACGAAGAAATTATAAATATTTGATTGGCTTGTTTCAGGTGATTCAAACCTTCCTATTTCCCTTTGGATAAAGCATGGGCTTCCGTCATATCAATAATTGTCAGACATGAAAAACGTGGCTATTTATTTTTTTTTTTGCTATTCTGTATAACTTGCCTATTTTTGACACTTCTCAAGGTTATTTCCTCCTTTAGAGACTTGGCCCCCTTCCTGAAACAGAAGCACTTCGTATTTGCCTGCTATATGGTTTAATTTGTGGGTTTATAGAACATATTGCTGGAACATTTGCCGGGAGACATTCATATTTTTTTTAAGAGTGCCCTATTGGTAAGTTTAGATGAGTGATTGGACCTACAATGGATAAAGGGCTGCTATGTTAGGAGTATAATTTGGATATTATTTAAGTTATACAATTTTCAATTATGAATTATGAAAGTGATACAGATATAAAGGCAGTGTTCTACTTAGGGAGTGAGAAGGAGGATGGTCTAATTTGTGGGTTTATAGAACACTAGCTGTTGGGGTGGCGCTTCGCGACACCCCAACACCTAGTTGGTGGGGGCGCTTCGCGCCCCCCCCCAAGCCCCCCCGCGCGCGTAAGTCGTTACGCGCCATATTAGTTACGCGCCATTGTAGTTGTGTCCCTATGTCCCACCTGTGAATATAGATATATATATATATATATATATATATATATATATATATATATATATATATATATATATATATATATATATATATATATATATATATATATATAAATATATATATATATATATATATATGTTTTTAACTACGTAAAACTTGCGAATATACAACATTCTTTGCTGTCCCATTGTCTGTGCATATAAATAGATTGTCAGGTTTACCGACTCTTGAACATGCAACATATAATGGTCCATGGGAAAACAATCCGTATTCAGATCTATACCTCATGATTCTAATGATTGCCCTTGAGCTTTGTTGATGGTGATTACTAATCGACCATTCCCTGAGTCGCCATCGTCATTTATATATCCCCCTGTGCACCCCGGCGTCCCCTTTGTAGTTATGTCCCTGTGTCCCGGTCGTCATTTATATTCCCTGTGTCCCGGTCGTCATTTGTGTCCCGGTGTTCCAGTCTGTGATTTCTCTTTGAGTGTCCCGGGCGTCATTTATATTCCTTGTGTCCCGGTCGTCATTTATATCCCCCTGTGCCCCCCGGCGTCCCCATTGTAGTTGTGTCCCTGTGTCCCGGTCGTCATTTATATTCCCTGTGTCCCGGTCGTCATTTGTATCCCGGTGTCCCGGTCTGTATATACATTCGTTTTTTAGTTTTGTTTTTCTCCTTTATTTTTTTCCTTTTTTCTTTTTTTTCTTTTTTAGTTTATTTAGATTTTTAGATTTTTTAGTTTTTTTATTAGTTTTTAGTTTTTTTGTAGTCTTTACCATTTTTTTAGTTTTTTTTTTTTACTTATGTCCTGGTCGTCATTTATACTCCCTGTGTCCCGGTCGTCATTTGTTTTTTACCTTTTTTTAGTTTTTTTTAGTTTTTTTAGTTTTTTTAGCTTTTTTTAGTTTTTTTATTAGTTTTTATTTTTTTTGTAGTTTTTGCCTTTTTTTATTTTTTTCAGTTTTTTTTTAGTTATTAGATTTTTACCTTTTTTTAGTTTTTTTTAGTTTTTTAGCTTTTTTAGTTTTTTTTTCTTTTTAGTTTTTTTTGTAGTTTTTACCTTTTTTAGTTTTTTTCTTCTTTTGTATTAGTGTGAAATAATTCAGACGTCATATGCGGACAAACATGACGTCACCTGATCCACACACAGATCCACACACAGACAACTTATTTTTATATATATAGATTTATTGGGAGCCTTTTTATTTTTTATTTATTCTTTTTATAAACCTTTTACCCGAAAGTCTTTCTTATATATATATAAATATATATATATATATATATATATATATATATATATATATATATATATATATATATATATATATATATATATATATATATATATATATATATATATATATATATATATATATATATAAAGATTTGGCCTGTTGAAAAATTCAGAAGAGTTATTGAACCTACTATTGATAAAGGGATGCTATGTTAGGGGTTATATTTTGGATATTGTTTAAATGATACTATTTTTAACAATAAGTTAAAAGAGTGGTACAGACATAAATGCAGTGTTCTACTTAGGGAGTGAGGTGGGTGAATTCGTCAAAATAGCAAAAATACCAGGAGATTCCGAGAAAATAGTGAAGTAATGAGATTCCCAGGGGAGGGCTAAAATACTTCTTCCGTTTGTATTACATGCATATTCTAGAAATTTCTGTAAACACATCGTTATGACTATGATATTTTTCATATTGCCAAAGGGTCGATGGCGCGTACTCCAGGTGGCGCGTTCCTAGCGAGGCGGAACTGTGCTAAGCGTTTTGGGAACTACGACAAGAGTAGCGGAACTTTGCCAAGCGCGGTGGTACTGTGCGGCACATGTGGCGTTTTGAGATGTAACTAAGTAGTGGGGAGTCAGCGCCCCTCGCATATTGCTTGGATGTCATGAATACTACCATAACTACTCATTTTGCATGTAACAAATATTTGCGTCCTAAATTGACAAATGGGAATTATACAATGGATATTTCTAGCTTAAGTCTAAATAAAATAATAAGATTTAAATATAATTATAACCACTTCTTCTTTTAATGATAAATAAGGATAACTATCAACCTTGAAAAGGCTTTAAACTGTGATGTATAGTTATGAGAATATCACGTTAAATCTTATTATGCTTAAAATTTACAACTTCTCATAACTATACTTCACACTTTAAAGCCTTTTCATGCTAGATAGCTATGAATGAAGAAAGAGAGGTTTTAAGGCGTTGAACTTTAGTGATTTGTATTATGACGAATTTGTTGGAAATAACGAAAAAGTATTGTCTTACATCTGGATACTTTATTATCAAGTAATTCTGGGTATTCTTGTGTACCTTCCTTAACCCCCCCCCCACAAAAAGAAGTAAAAGAGTGTACAGTTATACAACCCAGATCATAGAAGAAACCCTTGGTTGTCTGTATTTTTTACTTTGGTTAATTTCTTTGCTTATTTTTTCTAACACAAGCCATCATCTCGGGAAGGTTGCCGAGTAAAATTATTTGGGAGGTCATTTGAAAGTGAATCTTGTGTATTAAAGACTTTTGCAGCAAACCGAGACAGATCGTATCTCAGTAAAAAATTACCCAACACTAAAAAGTATATTGTGCAGGGAGATTGGGGGGGGGGGGTCATAACAGCTCAGGAAATGAACTGGCGAAATTAATGTTCTACCAGAAGTTGGACCTTAATACTACCATGTGTTTCTATTATTTCCTCCCTTTTCAGGTCCATTATGCAATATAAAGTTTACCTTTATTCTAGCACGAAAAGGTCTTTTAGTTAATTGAGAAAAATTATTTAAAATAAAAAAAAATCCGTTTTAAAAGGGAAATTATGCACTTTTTACTTTATTATTCTAAGATGTTGTCCCATTTTTAGCCAAAAATCCCATGCTTGACAGTGGAAATGCTAAGCTGCTATTTCATATTACATTTTCTTATTCTGATATTCCTTAATATTTCTAGTAAATAAAGAAAAAAAGAAAAAAAAAAACTTGGGATCCACTATTGTCTAAATTCAATAGCGATATTCTAGCTTAAAACTTGAAGAAATTACTCGAAGTGAAGATAAACTTGTCGCACCTAAACGCTACATTGTGTATTGTAATACATTATGTGCTTTACTGAAAACATTCAGATTTTCTAGCTTGAATATTCAATTTTAAAATAACTACTAATTCAAGTATATCACGCTGCTTGACCCATCCACCTCCATTAAGATATGTCTTAGTACTAAGTCGTCCAGCAAACAAATCCGAACCGGCATTTTGTTCAAGTTTTGTAACCCTTATTTCACCAGAGAAAGAGCTATGTCAGAAACTGAATAAAATATTCAATCCCGCAACTAGAATAAATGTTGGCAATTTTAATATGTTTACATGTCGTGCTCAGGCACCTACCGAGAACTTATTAGGGGGTGGGGACTGTTAGTTCAAAAATTGCGAAAAATGGGAATATATATGATAATAACAATAAGGAATTGTGTGGAAATTCGTACAAATGTTTGACCTCAGTGGAGAAGGGGCAAAAATCCTGCTCCCTATGGACGTGCCTGGCTTTTCCACTTCTTCTCCTTAAAACGCAAATTTATCTTCTTCTTAAAGAGCTGAGAATTCAAATTTTGACAGAGCCATGCATTTTTCCGTAAAGCGTGCAATCTATTAAAACTTGCCAAAACTTTTTGTGTGTGACAGCCTACTCTTTGCCTAGGGTAATTTATCTACATTTAAGTTTGAATCTCAATCTTTACTTCAGTCAATTCCAAGTTAAGCCTTTTTTTTTAGATTTAATGAACAACAAAAAGATAAAATAAGTAACACCCCAAACAAGAGTGTTGACGAATATATAAGTCAAGTATAAGTAAAATAATTAAAAACAAATTGCTGAAAAATATAAATCAGTGTTCAACAGAGCATATATTGTTGTTAGTACTTTGAATTTTTGAAGTTCCAATGCGAAGTCATGCAAAGAAACATAGTTTCCATAATACTACGCGCCCAAATGTTGGCCCGTGTCCGTTATTAACCTGACTTTAGAATACAAAACGAGATGCCAAAACTGCCTAAAGGCTGATTTTTTTTGACACGAAAAGGATGAAAAATTAGGTTTTTTATTAAAATAATAGCCTAATTTTCTTTAAAAAAAAAAAGTGATCTAGTTTTTGAACTATTGCCTCAAACTAGCTTTTAAACAGTTTTCCAAAAATGCAGATAGTATATTTAACGTTATTTTTGCGCAATCCTCATCTCTTAAAGTACCAAGGATAGTGAAAAGGACATCTGACTCTTCCAAATAATTTTAGGGAAACTGCCATATGCATCTTCAAAAATTAAGAAGAATCCGCAATTCAGTTTTTAATTAAAGTGGCCTTTAGGTTTAACGATAGTGATTAGTGGTTTAATGAAACAGATCCCCCCAAATGATGGGGGGGGCTTTTTTGGTATTTACCCTGACAAACACAACAAAATATACCTCCCGTCTATATTTTGAAAAGTACACCTCCCCCCTAACAATACACAAAGTAGAAACACTAGGGAAAATCTTTTCAAGGCAGTGGAATCAATTCTGTTAATATTTCGGTCCTGTGTCCAAGGGCCGTCTTCAGCACAATACGAGAAATAGAGAGAAAAAAATTATAATTATAATTATATAAATAAACTTACATTAAAATGTGAGAATTAAAACTAATAATGTTTTTAAAAAACTTTTTTAAAACAGCCCTAGCATCCATACTTAAACGAAGTTCAACCAGGAAGTTCGCTATTTTTACCTCCCCCCTCAGTATGCATTTTTTTGGGGTAATAGTGGGTGCCAGAAAAAGAAAAAAAAACTTGGGTGATACATCGGCTAAAAACGTATGAACCAAACTGCTTAAGAAGGTGTAGCTTTCCTTTGAAGGTATAATTGTTGTTGACAGAATGAAGCATTTTTGGAAGCAGGTTGTCTTAGGAATCAACATATTGTTAATTTTTGAATTTTTACGGACGAAAAGCACCACCAAGTTTAAGGAATTAGTTCCGCTTATCTATTTTCACTGTTCAACGTGGTAACACTGACGAGAATGTGGTACTGCCCTAAAAACTTCATAATTTTGAAAAAACATCGTCGAACATCGCGGTTTTCAGATATTATTAGCTCTAAGATGGGTTCAGGGGCAAAAAAGTTATTTTGATATCCTTGGTAGGCCATTTTAAGGCTACTAAAGAATTATTTCAGACAAATAAGGTAAAGCGTCGTATCGACAATGTGAGCAGTGCTACTAATCTTGATAATATACATGGTGAATTCCCCTGCCCGGTTATGTCTTCCTGGGGGGGGGGGGTAACTGAACACATGTGTGTACATCACGAGGTATACTAGTGACACAGAGGCAGTGTCGGATCCAGTGACGCATGTACATAGGCATACTGTAAAACTAATGAACTCCTTTTTTCAGTTCCGTGATGATATATCTTCTTCGGATTTATTACCTAGGTTGATGTGTACAAAGTTGCAGGATATCATTTTCATAAAATAAAGTTTATAAACATTTATCTTCAAAAAAGTGGAATTAATTTGTTGAGTGCAATTTCTTAACCGGATGAGAAATTTAGATTCATGACTAGTATTGCAATTTCACAGTTACTCTCTTCAATTGAATCTAGATGACTTGGCAAAGTTGAAAATCTTACTGTGTGCTGTCAGCTATTAAGAGGCACTTTTGTTCGGAGAACAATCAGCTCTCTGCTTAAACGTCTTTTTTGCGTAGTTGAGGACATTCAACGTCCTTAATATATTTTTATAAAAGGGTCAGTGACCTTGCTTTATCCTTTTGTTGATAAGTGATCTCATTTCCAAAATAACTCATAAAGACTTTTGACAAGCATGTTTTTCTTTTGACAAGATGTTCTGATCTCACACTCAGACGTTTCAGAACCGTTAAATAGGTACTTACTTTAATAACATGCTTTGAAATAAGATATACAATACACCCTTGATCTAAGCAACGAGAGCTAGAATGTTGCGTATCAAACCTACTTCCTTATGTTTCTTTGTTTCTCTACACGGTTTTCTTCTCCCTGAATATCTGGTCAATTGGATCATGTTTTTGACTACAATTTGATCGCGCTTACTCATGTCAATTTGCTTTTATTTTATGCACATCAATATCTGTAATGTTTTCATACCTTTGTTCTTAGACTGGTAAATCGATATACAAGACTTTAGTATTGCAAATTTCCACAAACTTTCCACAGACCTTTAGAATGATTAAAACTTCAAGAGTTGTTTGACTCTAAGCTACAATGTTCCACTATAATACTGTATTCCATAATATACAAAATTAAAATGTTATGATTATATCGAAAAAGAACTCACCGCTTTTAGTCTCTAACTGTCTGCTATTACTACTAATAACTTTTCTCAACACCAAGCTTCCAAAGGCTAGAACAGCTGCCCCCTCTCCTCCTTAATCTATTTTTTGTTTTATTCTTTATTCCCTGTCGTGAAGTTCCAATTTCCTTTGAGTCGTTCCTTATAATCATATAAATGATAGAAGGTAATGCAGAAAAGCATTGCAGTACGTGAGCGGGTGATCAACCAGCATATATCTAGCAATTAATTATGGTAATAGAGAAGCAGACCTTAACAACAGGTTTCGCCTGTTTCAAAGACCTGAGGAAGCATTCACTGGTGGCATGGAAGAAAAAGAGCAAGGGGCTTGCCAAAACATATACTCTCCAGTATATTATAAATTGATGGGTCTGTGCGTATGGCCCCTTCCCGCCCGTTTGACAACGTCCTGCTATTCACTTGACTCCAAATAGATGAACAAAAAGCTTAATTTTTGGCAAGCTACGATTCTTCGCCCATAAAACATATTAATCTTTCTTTCATTGTAGCCCTAGAAAGTGAGATCGAAGCACATTTTGGTAGACCTCATTATTCGATTTACGGTCATTCAAGCAAGTTCCTGAAATTATCCTAAGAAATTTCTCTAGAAAATGTCTAGGATATCTTCCTCAGCCTTTCAAAGCTAGAAAGTTTTCAGAGTGATATTTGACCACTGCTGTTGCCATTTCTTTCGTTATCCTTGGCTCGAACACTATCCTCTCATTTTCCAAACTTTTATTTTTAACTGCGAAAGCTGCAAAATAGACAACTTATAGTTGCCTAATTCGGTTCAAGAACGTTCGTCATTTGGCCCTAGACCACATGATGAAAGTGATGTAGTTGAATGTCACTCAATCATAATATATTACACTAATTATAAAGACTAGGAATATTTCCCATCCAGAATGTAGATCTTCTTATGTGTAATATCATTTTTCATTTCATTAAGACAACTGTCAACATAAATCAGTCCGTTTATATCCATAATATGTATAGCCTTTTGAAGACGCTGTAAATTCCTGTTCTTGCCTAAAGCAAAATATAAACCTTTACTTCTTGGTAATTACCATGGTGCTTATTTAGTTTTCAACCTTGCGTATTACGATTTCTGACGCTTGTCTCACATAAAACTGCTACTAATAATATATCCCTTAAGATCAAATTAGACTAAGCTGAAAAGACCATGCAAACAAGCTTTGAGTAATTGCATGTTTGAGTTACTCACTTACAGGGTCCTTACAGGGTCTTGTGATCTCTTTTTTCTGGAAAATAAGAAAGAAGAGAACTAATAGTTTCATGTACATTATCAGCTGCTAAAGTTGGAACTATGAGTACGTATAAGTCTATAAAGGTGAAATATCGTTTTCTGGCCAATTGACCCACTTTGGGCAATTTTCCCATGACTTCTCCCTCCCCCCGTGCATCGTGGATAAGTTTATGCGGGTGTTCTGGCTGAATAGACTCTATAGAGACACCACTAACTGTGTCAGGTCCAAAGAACATGGATTAAAGGTAAAAGGTTTGTAAATCCCTACGCAGAATTGGAAAAACTTGGTACAAACTGTAAATGTATGAATTTTAAGACCCGTGTTTGCCAATTTGTTTTTCACATTCATAGCTACTATTTAACTTTCTGACCGGTCAGCAAAAAAAAAAAAAAAAAAAAAAAAAAAAAAAAAAAATCAGCCATTTATCGTCTAATGTAAATACTTAACCCAGGAATGTCTTTTTATTGACAGCTAGGGAGGGGAACTTCTGGTGAATACAAATCTGTTTAAACTAACCTGCACAATTCATTGTTGGCAATAGGACAATGAACCGAGGCACCTAGTGGCTCGACACTTTGACTTGGCATGGGAACCAATGGACGGATTTTTCTGGGGGTCCTGTTTAAAATGGCCGATGCAGCGAAATAGACTACCAATGTCACTGGTTTTATCGGCGCTTTAATTTTTTTTTCGCCAAAACATCTTTGGTGGACCAAGTGTCCACCTTAGAGCCTTGTTGCTTGAGGCTGTTGGAGCAAATGCCGGTTTTTCTGCGCATCTTACTCTTGAATGTGGCTAAAAAGACAGGTATGTTTCTCTGATTCAAAAGCATCAACCCAGAACCATTCAGTTGTCTGAAATTGAGTTATTTAATTATGCTCTTATCTTGAAGGCATTTCCAGTGTGGGAGTAAATTAGACTGCATGATCCTCTGTCGCAGGGCACCCGACACACTATGGCAACTCCGTTGCTACACAGTATATGAAATAAATTTCTCTACCACTGTATTAAAGTTGCAACCGGATTCCGTTTTCGCTTTTAGAAAGAGAAGAGGAGCCCCATAGACCAATTGAAACGCAATACTGAGCTAATCTGGCCTTTGCTCTAATCCATTCATTTCTTGCTGAACAGCACTTTTAGTGCCTTTCTTCCATTTCTTGAATATCGGAAGAGGTTCGAGTTTCAACATAAAACACACTTTCTGGATACACTTAGCAAGAATAATACCCTATTGATAGCCAGTAGGGTTTGTCTATAAATCTTATTTAAGAAATTTATGCAAATTGATGCCGTTTTTGGTATTGGAATAAAAATAATGACAAAAAACCGGCCCAGTACTTTTTGGCGAGTGACCTTCGTGTTGCCTCAAGGTATCAGCTGGTACTTCTGCCGGTTTTGGTTCTTCACGCTATATTTGAGACAACTCAAGAGCGAAACAGAATGATCAGTGTGGTTTTATATAAGTACTTAACTGATAGCTTGTTAAGTGTGAGAATTTGTTCAGCGTGGTTAACTATGTTTTGGATGTCGTGGACCTTTATTTTTTCGGGATTTGGATGCTTAGTTGACCACACAAGATAATTTCATGTTTTCTTTTGTTCCGTCTGGTAAGTCAGATTGTTTTGTACAGCAACCTATCGCGAAACGAATTCCTCGTTACTGGGCTGATTTAGCAAACATGAAATTGGCTTGCAAAAAGGGATGTCACTAAGCGTTTACACGACTAAAGATTTATAATTATAACAATGTGTATAATCAGCCTATAAGAGGGAATAATTGACAACAATAATGACCCGTGTGTACATTTGTTTGGATGTTAATTAGGGTTGTTTTTTTGGGGTGGGGGCGGTACTAAAAGGTAAATATCTGAAATCAAGGGGTAGAGGGTATCAGAATATTTATTCTTTCGAAAGGGAATGAGAACGAGAAACATTGTATTACTGATCACAAGTAGATCAGTCTTATTACTTTTTTGGTTTTCTTCAGGGAGAGTTTGGGGGCAATTTCAGGCTAAACTCAAGGAGGATTCGCCCATCCTTTTATGGAAAAAGTGTGTATTTGGATTCTAAAAGCTGCAGGATTGCTGCAGGGTTTTAGCGCTATTCTCACCGAATGCTCCAGAATGTTCTATTTTTGTTGTTCTTCAAGAAGGACATAGGGAGAGTCTGGATAAATTCTATCTTCGGATAATATCAGAAAAAAATATTTTTGACATTATTATTATTTTTTTTTTTTTGTAACGTATATCTGATTCAGATACTTTGTGATAAACATTACAGCTCAGAAGAAGTTTTACATGAAAAAAAAAACTAAGGAAAGCAAAAAGTGACATTGAAACCAAAAACGAACAGAAATCATCCTGTATGTATGAAATGAGGGTCCTCGCCCCTCAACCCCTAACTTCCTACGCTATAGCTTAACTAGTGCTTCTTAACTGAAAGCGTTTTAGGGTGCAAAAACATAGGCAGTTGATAATTATAAACGTTTTTTCGCTGATTGTCTTTTTAAAGTTTTATTGCTTAAAGCAGATGTGTCAGCTCTGTTCGGGCCAATATTTCCCTTTTGCGACGCAAATGGCCGAAATAGGCACTTCGTTATGGCAAGATCTGAAGCTTTTAAGCTATATAGGCTAATGTAAGTTGTCACTAATTTTAGATTGATTGGAAATCTTAAAATTTTGACTCGGAAGTATTTTGGGTCGGTTTGGGACGATATTTTGATTTGCGGCACAAAATGACAGAAATCAGCTCCTTCCTGCAGCACAATCTCTGTTGGTATTTGAAAAAGGAACTAGAATTTTAGTTTCCGTTTGAATGATCCATCACTTAGTATTCTAAGACCCCAACTTCGATAAAGTTGCCTCTGAAAAAAAAAAAACAACAAAAAAACAAAAACAAATAAACATCCACCGTTATCGGGTTTCTTAAAAAAAGAAATGCCAACTTCCGTGTTTTTGCACATAGGAGCTTTAAACCTCCACAACTGGTCTCTTGAACATGCTGAATATGATGCTGCAATTGTACAACAATCACACGCCTTTTATGGAAATGTTTTCTCCCTTTTCAGAAATTGCACAATTTTTCTTAGGCTGGTAATTTTTTGAGGAATTTCGAATACTATATCTTAAACATTTGGATTAGAACCAACACAAAAAGGAGATTTTTTGGTGTATTTTAATTATTATTAAAAATTCCATTTTTAGAGTTTTGGTTCCGTTCCCGTTTGTTCCAAGTTTTGGTGTCCATTTTTTGGTGCATTTTTGTTATTATTAAAATTCCGTTTTTAGAGTTTTAGTTCCGTTCACGTTTGGTCCAAGTTTAACGCGACGTTTGTATATAAACAAACATATACACCGTTGTATATAAACACACATATACACCGCTGTATATAAACACACATATACAGCGTTAGGGATACGGGCATTCTATCCCCTTTGATGACCTTGAAAAATAAATCTGAAGTTGTCTGAAAAGAGAGACTAAGACAAATCAAATAACTATGCATTCAGATATCAAACAGTTCGTGGTAACGAACTGTAGTAAGGAGTGACCCGGCTCAATAGTAAACGAAACTCTAAAAAACGGAATTTTGATGCTAAAATATACATCAAAAGAATTGGATTTTCATGCTGATTTTAAATATATAAGTTTCATAAACTTTAGTCTTTGTCATCAAAAGTTACGAGCCTGCGAAAATTTGCTTTATTTTGGAAAATAGGGGAAACACCCCGTAAAAGTCATAGAATCTTAACGAAAATCACACCATCGCATTTGGCGTATCAGAGAACCCTATTGCAAAAGTTTCAAGCTCCTATCTACAAAAACGTGGAATTTCGTATTTTTTGCCAGAAGACAAATCACTGGTGCGTGTTTATTTGTTGGTTTGTTTTTTGTTGTTTTTTTTTTCTTTTCCCCAGGGGTCATCGTATCGACCAAGTGGTCCTAGAATGTCGCAAGAGGGCTCATTCTAACGGAAATGAAAAGTTCTAGTGCCCTTTTTAAGTGACCAAAAAAATTGGAGGGCACCTAGGCCCACTCCCACGCTCATTTTTTTCCCAAAGTCAACGGATCAAAATTTTGAGATAGCCATTTTGTTCCACATAGTCGAAAACCATAATAACTATGTCTTTGGGAATGACTTACTCCCCCACAGTCCCTGGGGGAGGAGCTGCAAGTTACAAACTTTGACCAGTATTACATATAATAATCGTTATTGGGAAGTGTAGAGACGTTTTCAGGGGGATTTTTTGGTTTTGGGGGTGGGGCTGAGGGGAGGGGGCTATGTGGGTAAATCTTTCCTTGGGGAAATATGTCATGGGGGAAGAGAAACTCAATGAAAAGGGCGCAGGATTTTCTAAAACTACTATAAAAAAAACAATGAAAAAATAAACATGAAATTTTTATTTTCAATTAAGGAGAAAGTAAGGAGTAGCATTGAAGCTTAAAACGAACAGAGATTGTTACGCATATGAGGGGCTCTAAATATACTTTAGCTTAAATAGTGAGGTATTTAGGAGGAGATAAATACCTTGCTTTTTATGCTAAAGTATTTTTAGTAATTTCAACTATTTACTCTACGGCCTTTCTGATTCAGGGGTCATTCTTAAAGAATTGAGACAAAATTTACGATTTAGTGTAAAGAGCGAGGCATTAACGAGGTTACAAACCCCCTTATATACATAATAAAAATATAAGAATATAAAAGTTTGTTACGTAAGTTAATTCTTAAGTTACGTATATTTTTTACTAATAGAAACGTTAGTTAAAAATTAAAAGTTATAGTTTCCTTTTTATGTAACCGAAAAATTGGAGGGCAACTAGGCCTCCTTCCCCACCCCTTATTTCTCAAAATCGTCTGATCAAAACTAAAAGAAAGCCATTTAGCCAAAAAAGGAATTAATATGCAAATTTCATTTTAATAATCTGTTAATCTGATTCAATACAAAAAATTCAATAAGATTGGACAAGTCCTATGGTGGAGAGCCAAAATCAAACATGCATTAATTCAAAAACGTTCAGAAATTAAATGAAAAAAATTAGTTTTATTAACTGTAAGTAAGGAGCGACATTAAAACTTAAAACGAACAGAAATTATTCAGTATATGAAGTGGGTTCTCCCCTCTTTAACGCCTCGCCCTTTACGCTAAAGCTTTTAATTGTTTTAAAAAGTAGAATTGTGGCAAAGAGTCAAACTTTAGCGTAAAGAGCGAGACGTTGAAGAGGGGACAACCCATTTCATATACTGAATAATTTCTGTTCGTTTGAAGTTTTAATGTCGCTCCTTACTTACAGTTAAAAAAAACTAGTTTTTTTCATTTAATTTCAGACTATCGTTCTCAACAGAAATAAGACTTTTTATGTTTTTGTAGGTTTGTGTAGAATTGCAGATTTGAGATTTTGTGTTTTGTGTATGGTCTTGAAACATCTGTTACAGGTTTCTCAGAAATGCTGGATTTGATTGCGCAACTTTCATCGTGATCACCCTTTTTTGGGAGCGTTCCCCTCTTTTCTCAAATGATGCAAAATTTCTTATGCTAATAAAATTGCAAGTGTATTTTTAAACTTACTGAGTGTTACAGACTTCGAATTATAATAAATAATAAGTTACCACTGTGGTAACACTTTGTTACCACAAACTGTTTCACAATAAATGAGGGAAAGTATTTATTATTATTTTAAAAAAAAAGTTAAAAGCTAATAAAAAGGATATGTAGGATCTAAATAATTTAAATTTTAAGGCAATAGCATATGTATTTGAGTAAATAGTAGAGTCTGCAACCTAATTATTTTACCAGAGAGGAAAATAGAGGCTATTGTCCTTTACTTCTATGTTAAAAATTGCGCTTTAATCCCATTGCTTTATTTTCGTAAAATATTTTTGCAAGCCAATAACATTCCTTAGCTTTGGAGCGCAAAATAGCACCGCTTTTTATAATAGGGTTAACTAACACCCCGGATTAATTATCGTTGAGCAACTCACCTTGACAGACAAGGAAATGCAATTTCTGGAGAGACAAATAACTCTTCCTTCTGAAATATGATTTCCTAATCAGGTTCTTTCCTAAGAAATGTTAAGCCAGTAAAAAGAAAGGAGAATTTTGACCTTGCCAAAACTAATGGTCGAATGATTCAAAATTGTAATGTAAGTCTCAATTCTTGATCCCGAATGGGTTCATATAAGTTATAATTATGTCTTATTTTCTGTGTGGGGTCAGAGAACTTACACTTTTTGAATTTTGGCGAGCTTCAATGAAAAATTGCAATAACCAATTTTGTAGCAGGTTTGTATATTTGAGCGACACATAATTTCTACCAGCTACCAAATATGCAGTTAATAGAGAGCTATGGCCTTTCAAGTTTGGCTATCTGTATTTAATTATAGCATTTAATAGTCAATACAAAGGCTAGACATTAGTTATCCTTTTTTGGTTTTGCCTACTCTTGACTTATTCTAAGTTTACTTTTTCGTAAATATGTAGCTGTTCAAGCTGTGTGTGTGTGTTTTTTTTTTTTTCTTGATCGTTCAGTGAACCCTGGGTATGCTTATTTAATATTCATGGCATGCAATTCATCAGTGCTGGGTGTTTTGACTGGGCATTTTGGGGCGTACTTGAAAAAGAAGCTTCATCTTGATTAAAATGTTGATGAACAGTTAGTCGTGTTCCAAAAAGTGTTTTTTCACGCGAATTTTGACAAGTCATCTATGATTTGTAATGTTTATTATTGTTACTTTCCTATTCTTGTTTTCTCTTTTCCTTATTGAAAATGGCTTTATACAAACTATGAGGCGCTTCGACATGATTTTTTCGAAGGCAACATTGAGAAGGATGGTTCGCGTTTATTTTTCTGTGAATTTATAGTGCTAGCTGGTTTTCTAGTTCCTTAATAATGATAAAAAAAAAAAAAAAAAAAAAAAAAAAAAAAAAAAAAAAAAAAAAAAAAAAAAAAAAAAAAAAAAAAAAAAAAAAAAAAAAATCAGTTTCTGTAATTGGAAAGTTTCCGTAACACCCAGCAAAACACTGATTTGAAAACAAACAGTTGGTTTTCGTATGATCGCTAGATAGTATATGTTTTCTTTTTTCCTGCCATGCCTGAAGCCATTATAGAGATTGCATACAGTCAGTAGGTTTCATTAAAGGTATGGATTTTCTTTCTCTCCCCATTTTGTCTCAGGGCTGAAGAACCAAGTTTAAAATTTCAGGAATGGGGGGGAGGAGTAGATTTTTTCTGGCGAAGAGATTAGGACTTAGAAAAGCTATTTCCTCCTGACCTTTTAAAAGAGTGCACACTATGGTTTTGTTATATTTTTTTTATTACTGACATCCAGCACGCCCTTTGGCGGATAATAATACAATAAATGTTGAAGTTTGAACAATTTAGGATATGTGCCTCATTCAGTTTGTGCTTAGCCCTTGTAATTAACTAAATAAATTCCTTTCTAGGGAATCCCCTTGTTCTTAAAATATTTTATAGCGCAAATTATTCCTAATTGGTAGGCCTAACTGCCAACTTAATACAAATCAAGTATGTGGGATCAACAGAGTGACTAAGTCTTTTTCCACTAATTTAAAATTACAATAATGTGGAAAATTCATAACTTCGAAATCAATCCAAAAACGCCTGGCTACCAAACCAATATTATTCAAGCTTTTGTTTATTTTTCTTTTACGCGGGATCCTAAAAAAGGAAAAAAAAACTAAGTGGCCAACAACTTTACTAGCAAGGTAAAATCTTTCAATTAGTGTGTCAATTTTTTGTTATGACATTGAATAGAAAAGAAATGAACGTCGGTCCCCATTTTTGTTTCTCTAGTTTCCCTGTAAAAGAAAAATAAATGTTGAAAATAAAAGTCCTGTTGAAAAGTTGACTTGAACTGACGTAGAAATTCTATAATATTATTAAAGTTTTTGTTTCTTTAATTAAGGAAAAATCGTTCTGATCTTTCTGCTTATCCTGAATATGAAACTTTCGTTGATTTCAAAGTAACCAATTGAAATACACTACATTTGAAAATGTTTTAGGAGAGAGGGATTCCCAGATCTGTGCTTAATTTTAAAATTTCTTGTGAGTAGTTTCAATGACCAAGTTCCATAAAACTTTATATTAGATTATATTAGATGTCATTTTCAAAATATATAAAAAAACAGATTCGAAAATTTTGTTTTAGTGAAATGACAGATCTCTTAATCCCTTACAACCAAATGCCCACGTAAACCAAGGAGTTCATTCTTCACATTTTTTCTTCATTTTGGACAAAGCAGAATGGGAAATCATCTGGGCAGCACCTGTTAAAAAAAAAAGCTTTTTTTTAGACATGGTCAGTGCATAGTCGTCAAAACTGCAAAACATGCGAATTATGTAAAACAAACGGTTTTCGGGAAATTTGTGAGGCTATTGTGAGGAGGGCATGAGCCTACACCTTGGTGGAACTTCCTGCAAAACATGCATGCTGAGATAAAATAAAGCCGTGATGGGTCCGGGAAGAGAACTAGACTCTTTACCAGGTCCCATGAAATTTTTCAGTCACTAAAACCCATGGATCAGAGTTGTGGAGCAACTCATGATCTTATATTTCACGGCGAACAGCTTGTATGGTCCATTTGCTATTTACTATGAAACTATACTTATCCAGAAATAAGGTATTATACAGAGGAATCCACAATAAAGCCAGTATATACGGAAGACTGCCCTTTTCGGATGTGGATTCAGGATGTGGATGTCTCATTGTTGACCCTCTTTTCCCGCTGTGAAACTCAGATTGTTACTGAATACCCCAAAAAACGCAGCTACGACACTAACTCTTACTTCCGTCTATTGTGGTCGGGACATGACGTTCCCTTAGTGTTGATTTGCTGATTAAGAAAAAATATAGGAACCCCTTCTGGTCCCCCTTTGTTCTTCCGACAATGAGATCTGAATGGATACTGACGCTCCGAAGGCACAGCTAGGACACCTACATTTACATCCTTTTCTCATCCTTTTTGATGACATTCGGCTACTATTTCTGATAGACTTCAATATGATAAGAAATTACAGAACCCTTCGTACTCCCCTAAAAGGTTTCTATTAAGTCTGGGTCGCAAAAGGGCACGAAAAAGGAATTAGTTTTCATTTCTCGTCAAGTTTATTTAAAATCCGATAATCCATTTTGGTACGTCTTGCGATTATAAACATTTAGTCCACCCATCCCCACTCCCATTTCCTACAGAGGTTGGATTGGGTCTAGACACCCAAAGCACATAAATAATATACTAGCTCTTGTTTTCAGAACGAAACGTTTGTCGTACAATTCCACCATGCTTGGCCCAGTTTCCGCCACGCTTGGCTCACTTTCACTACGCTGGGCACACGTCACCTTGTGCTCATGATTTCTGAAAGTTAACGCCATTCGGGCAAAACACCCAATAGTGATATTTATAGTTTATCTCTTTATTTTTAAAATTAAATTAAAAAAACAAGTTTTTTTTAACTGAAAGTAAGGAGCAGCATTAAAACTTAAAACGAACAGAAATTGTCCCGTATATGAAAGGGGTTGTCCCCTTCTCAATGCCCCGCTCTTTACGCTAAAGTTTGACTCTTTCTCTCAACTCTACTTTTTTTTTAAACAATAAAAAACTTTAGCATAAAGAGCAAGGCATTGAGGAGGGGACAACTCCTTTCCTATGCGGATAATTTCTGTTCGTTTTAAGTTTTAAGTGTCTCTCCTTACTTGCATTAAAAAAAAACTTGTCTTTCTATTTAATTTCTGAACGTTTTTGAATTAATGCATGTTATGATTTTGGCTGAATAATTTAAACGAAATTTGTAAATTAATATTTTTTATTTGGCTAAATGGCGTTCTCAAAGTTTTGATCAAACGATTTTGATAAAAAAAGGGGGTGATGGAGAAGGCCTAGTTGCCCTCAAATTTTTTGCTGCTTAAAAAGGCAACTACAACTTTCTATTTTTTTTATGAACGCTTTTATTAGTAACAAATATACGTAACTTACGAATTAACTTACGTAACGAACTTCTATATTCGTATGTTTTTATTACGTATATTAGGGGGTTCGCCCCCTCGTCAATATCTCGCTCTTTGCATTAAAGCTTGAATTTTGTCCCAGTTCTTTAAGAATGACCCCTGAATAACAAAGACCGTAAAATAAATAGTTGTCTACTTATAAAAGCGAGATATTGAGGAAGAGACGAGCCCCCTTATATGCGTAAGAATTTCTGTTCGTTTGAAGTTTTAATGCTGCCCCTTACTTCCAGTTTAAAAAACTTTTGTTCTATTTATTTTCTCATTGTTTTATTTAAATAACGATAGAAAATCCTGCGCCCCCTTCATGTAAATTCTCTTCCCTCATGATAAATTCCTCCATAGAAAGATCCCCCCCACGTAACCCCCTCTCCCTGACCCCCCACGTGAAAAAGTCCCCCTGAACTGTACACTTCCCAATAACCATTGCTGTATGTAAACAACGATCAAAGCTTGTAACTTACAACCACTCCCCCGGGGGATGCGGGGGATTAAGTCGTCCCTAAATACCTAATTGTTTGGTTTTTCGACTATGCTGAACAAAGTGGCTGTCTCACAATTTCGATGCGGTGACTTTGGGAAAAAATGAGCGTGGGAGGGGGCGTAGGTGCCCTCCAATTTTTGATCACTTAAAAAGGGCACTAGAACTTATAGTTTCCGTGAGAATGATCCATCTCTTGACATTCTAGGACCCTGGGTCGATACAATCACCCCTGAAAAAAAAACACGCATCCGTGATCTGTCTTCTGGCAAAAAATACAAATTCCGCATTTTTGTGGGTAGGAGCTTGCAACTTTTACAACAGGGTTCTCTGATACGCTGAATCTGATGGTTTGATTTTCGTTAAGATTCCATGAATTTTAGGGGCGGGGTCCCCCTATTTTCTAAAATAAGGCAAATTTTCTCAGGCTCGTAACTTTTGATAGGTAAGAATAAATTCGATGGAACTTATATATTTAAAATCGGCATAAAAATATAATTCTTTTTATGTAGCTATTGGTATCAAAATTCGGTTTTTTAGAGTTTCGGTTACTATTGAGCCGGGTCGCTCCTTATTACAGTTCGTTGCCACGATCTGTTTGATATTGGTAGAAGGGTCTTCGGGTGTCTATTAAGGGGGAAATTTATTATTATTTTGCGTTTGGGTACGTAAAGGTAGGGTTAACATAGCAAGAGTATTTAGTCGCTCAGCCAGGTAGATTCTAGTGGGCCAGACAGGGAAAAGTTAGTGTGAACACATATAACCTGCTTTCCACTCTCTTTTATCCATTTGACCTTGGGAGTTTTTGGCATACCAGTACTTCTAAGTAAAGCAATACAGATAAGATATCGTGTCTTGACATGGACAAATGTAATGATGGTGCCAAACAATGGCAAGTATAAATTGTACCAAGTATGTTTCTTTATTCGACATGTCACGTATTTTCAAGGATAAGTAACAAAAACGATTCTACTCCTTTTATGTCTTGCAAAAAAAAAAAACGGGACAGAATTGACAACCCTGAACAAAGAAATGACTGAATAAAATGTAAGAAGAAGCAGAGAAAGAATAGAAAGGTCATCGTTCAGTATAGGAGTTGGATATAGATTAAAGATAAATCTTTCAATTTCCCTTTCACGGCTAGCGACAGAACAGAAAAGAAATAGTCACTACTTTAATTATTCTTTTCGTATTTCGTCAACCACAAAATCGAAATGCTTACGGTAAAAGTGAACGAAAACAATTTAAAGAACTCAAATAGATGTCACTGGTAAAATGTGAAATAAACATCATGGGTTGCTGTTTCGCTAGAACACGGGTATTAATGTCAAAATGGTGAGCATTTTTATGGCACTTGGTATTAACCAAGTGACATATAGCAGTCGCCAATTCTGTCGGTCTGTCGGTCTGTCTGTCGGTCTGTCTGTCTGTCGGTCCCGGTTTTGCTACTTTAGGCACTTCCAGGTAAGCTAGGACGATGAAATTTGGCAAGCGTATCAGGGACCGGATCAGATTAAATTAGAAATAGTCGTTTTCCCGATTTGACCATCTGGGGGGAGTGGGGGCCCGGTTAATTCGCAAAAAATAGAAAAAATGAAGTATTTTTAACTTATCAGCGGGTATTTGGATCTTAATGAAATTTGATGTTTGGAATGATATTGTGTCTTAGAGCTCTTATTTTAAATCCCGACCGGATCTGATGACATTGGGGGGAGTTGGAGGGGGAAAACCTAAAGTCCCGGTTTTGCTACTTTAGGCACTTCCAGGTAAGCTAGGACGATGAAATTTGGCAAGCGTATCAGGGACCGGACCAGATTAAATTAGAAATAGTCGTTTTCCCAATTTGATCATCTGGGGGGGGGGAGTAGGGGCCGGTTAATTCGGAAAAATAGAAAAAATGAAGTATTTTTAACTTATGAGCGGGTGATTGGATCTTAATGAAATTTGATGTTTGGAATGATATTGTGTCTCAGAGCTCTTATTTTAAATCCCGACTGGGTCTGATGATATTGGGGGGAGTTGGAGGGGGGAAACCTAAAATCTTGGAAAACACTTAGAGTAGAGGGATCGGGATGAAACTTGATGGGAAAAATAAGCGCAAGTCCCAGATACATGATTGACATAATCGGAACTTATTTGCTCTCTTTGGGGTACTTGGGGGGGGGGGAGTAAGTCTTAAAAATTAGAAAAATGAGGTATTTTCAACTTACGAATGGGTGATCGGATCTCAATGAAATTTGATGTTTAGAAGGATATCGTGTCTTAGAGCTCTTATTTTAAATCCCGACCGGATCTGGTGATGGGGGCGGGGAGTTGGGAGGGGGAAACCTAAAACTTGGAAAACACTTAGAGTGGAGGGATCGGGATGAAACATGGTGGGAAAAATAAACACAAGTCCTAGATAGATGATTGACATAAACGGAACGGATCCGCTCTCTTTTGGGTAGTTGGGGGGGGGGTAATTCTGAAAATTTGAAAAAAATGAGGTATTTTTAACTTACGAACGGGTGATTGGATCTCCATGAAATTTGATTTTTAGAAGGATATCGTGGCTCAAAGCTCTTATTTTAAATCCTGACCGGATCTGGTGACATTGGGGGAAGTTTGGGGTGGGGAGACCTAAAATGATGGGAAACGCTTAGATTGGAGGGATTGGGATGAAACTTGGTTGTAAAAATAAGCAAAAGTCTTGCATACGTAATTTACATAATTGGAACGGATCCGCTATATTGGGGGGGGGGGGTGGTGTAATTCTGAAAAATAAGAAAAATAACGTATTTTTAACTTACGAAGGAGTGATCGGATCTTCATGAAACTTCATATTTAGAAGGACCTCGTAACTCCGATATCTTATTTTAAATCTCAACCGGATCAAACGTAATTGGGGTGGGGGGGCAGTTGGGGGGACCGGAAATCTTAGAAAATACATAAACGGGGAAATCAGGATGAAACTGGATGGGAAGAATAGAAACCTGTCTAAGATACGTGACTGACATAACTGGACCGTCTAACTTTAGGTTCTGACCTTCTCACAAGTGCCAAATGAGCTCTTGGCTCTTGGCTCTTCCGACCTCGTACCATATGAGCTCTCGGCTCTTCCGACCTCGTCACAAGTGCCATATGAGCTCTTAGCTCTTGTTTTCTGGTTTGTCGTTTAAAATAGCTCCAGTTAAAAATATACAGAAATATGTATACAAGTTCAGATCTTTGGGAGAGGATGTTTGCAAGGGAGAGTTAACTTTTTATTTTTCTGATTAGGCGCGGGTGCGGTCTATTATACCCCCTGTGTTTTGGGAGTCTTGATAACAATTCGTTTCTTTCATCGGGAACGCTATTCAGTGTAGGCGTATATGGGGGATCTAGACCTGTCTCACTCTCTCGCACTCAGTCTGTGCTCCAGGTTGTGAAAAATCGGTGTCCCCTCGGTTTGGTCTGAACAGGATACTTTTTCGGATTGTCTGACCCCTCTAGAGAGAAACAGAGAGTTTACTTTTTTTTTTAAACATCTTGTGATAAAAACTTGGCTTGTTTTTACTGGCTTAAATTTCCATACAGGGACCAGTCAAGTTTTAAAAATGTGAGGCTATTGGCTACCTATCCTGACATGCAGTTAAGGAATAATTTGATTGAATTACGAAAATACGTCACAGACAATGAAATTAAAAACCCTTATTTCATTGAATTATAGAACAGTAATTCTTATTTAGTCTCTTTGCCTCCACCATATTTGATTCTTTATTTGTTTATTTATTTTTTGGTGGATTAATAAAGGTATAGGTAACAAGCTTGTCGTCCAGCCTTGTGGCAGCCGGGATCGGACCCCAGGTCGCTCCTTACTACAGTTTGTTACCACGAACTGTTTGACTAAAGGTTACTTAGGTTATAGCCTACAATAAAATTACAGTAAGTTATATTCAAATAAAATATCTTATAAACCAGGTCAGCCAATTTCGTAATTAATGGCAAGGATGAAACTTAGTTTATTTTCATATCAGTTTCACTGATATAGTCTTTTAGTGCGTGAGTAAATTACAAACAGTTAGTGGTAACGAACTGTAATTAAGGCTCAATAGTGACCGAAAACTCTCAAAAATGGAATTCTGATACCATTAGACATATCAAAAGAATTGGCTTTTTATGCTTATTATAAATATATAAGTTTCATTAAGTTTAATCTTACCTATCAAAGGTTACATGTCTGAGAAAATTTGCCTGATTTTCGAAAAAGGGGATAAACACCCCCTAAAAGTAGTAAAATCTAACTGAAAATCACACAATCAGATTCAGCGTATCAGAGAACCCCACTGTAGAGGTTTCAAGCTCCTATCACTGGGTATCGACCCAGTGATCTTAGACTATTAAGAGAAGGTTCATTCGAACTGAAATCAAAAGTTCTAGTGCCCTTTCGAAGTAACCAAAAATTGGAGGGGAAATAGGCCCCATCCCACCCCCTTGTTCTCAAAATCGTCTGATCAAAATTTTGAGATAGCCATTTTATTCAGAATAGTTGAAAGGCCGAATAACTATGCCTTTGGAGATATCTTGGCCCCCACAGTCCCTGGAGAAAGGTGTTTAAGTTACAAAATTTGTCCATTGTTTAGATACATCATTTGCTATTGGGAAGTATGCATATATTTTTTGGGTGACAGGGGGCGAATTTTATTACTGGTGGGGTTTTCCAAGGGAATGATTTTCTGTGGGGAGGGATTCCTACACGAATTCTTCTTATGTCTTGCTTTCTATTTGGCGGTTCAATTTTACGCGTGGAGATGTTAAGGCCGTGATTAAGTGAACTTGAAAACATCGAGCTTCAAAATTGAAGTTAGGTTAGTCTTCTGTCTTTTAATTCTCTAGAGACCGTCGAATGTCAAAACTTCAAATAGTACCAATTATCAAGTCTTGTGAGAGGTTTTGATAGACAGCTTCCTTTGGTGAGATGCTTCAGCCGAGGAATAGTAATATATTTGGCTGGGTCTTGCAAAGCTTGGTTACCGACCAAGGGAGAAGAGAAAATGAGCAAAAGAGCACTATCATTCTCAAATACAAAATGCTCATGTATATAAAACTGGGACGGCATGCACGGAGTGCATTTAAAAATATATTGTTTTTTCCACTTTTTTTTCCTAGGAATAGGCTAATTAAAATACCTCAGTTGACTAATTCGAAACTAAACACCAAACTTAGTTCAAAGCTTTCTTCGAGGATTCTCAGAAAACCAAAGTTTTCTTACGAATTGAATTGAAAAAAAAATAACTGAAGGTAAGGAGTGACATTAAAACTTAAAACGAACAGAAATTACTTCGTATATGAAAGGGACTGCTTCCTCGTGAACGCCCCGCTCTTTACGCTAAAGTTTTTTACTGTTTTAAAAATAGAGTTAAGAGAAAGAGTCGGACTTTAGCGTGAAGAGCGGGGCGCTGATGAGGAAGCAGCCCCTTTCATTTTGAAGTAATTTCTGTTCGTTTTATGTTTTAATGTCACTCCTTACTTTAAGTTAAAAAACACTTGTTTTTATTTAATTTAATTTCTGAACGTTTTCGAATCAATGCATGTTTTGATTTATGCTCTCCCCAGATGAATAATTAAAACGAAATTTGCGTATTTATTTATTATTATTTTTTTGGCTAAATGGTTTTCTCATAGTTTTGATCGAATGATTTTGAGAAAAAAAAAGAAGCGCGGATGGAGGTCTAGTTGCCCTCCGATTTTTTGGTTACTTAAAAAGGCAACTCGAACTTTTATTTTTTATGAATGTTTTTATTAGTAAAATTATTAGTAAAAATAAATTTTATTAGTTAAAGATATACGCAACTTAAAAATTAGCTTACGTAAAGAAACTTCTGTATTCTCATATTTTTATTACATATATGAGGGGGTTCACCCCCTCGTCAGTACCTCACTCTTCACGCTAAAGCTTAAATTTTGTCCCAGTTTCTTAAGAATGACCCCTGAATGACAAAAGCCGTAGAATAAATAGTTGAAATTTCTAAAAATACTTTAGCGTAAAGAGCGAGGTATTAGGAGGAAGAGAGCCCCCCATATGCGTTCTGTTCCTTTTAACAGAAATTATTCTGGAATATTTACAGGAATTAATATTTACAGGAAAATAATAACAGGAATATTCTGTTCCTTTCAGTTGAAAAACTTTGTCATATTTATTTTTTCATTGTTTTTTTTAAATAATGCTAGAAAATCCTGCGCTCCCTTCATGGAAATTTTCTTCCCCCATGACAAATTCATCCATGAGAAGTTCCCCCGACATGTCCCCCTCTTCTCAACCCCTGCCCCCAACCAAATGAAAACGCCCCAGAAAACGTATGTGCACTTCCCAATAACCATTACTATATGTGAGCACTGGTCAGTGTTAGTAACTTGTAGCCCCTCCCACGGGGACTGTGGGGGAGTAGGTCATCCCAAAAGGCATAGTTGTAAGGACTTTCAACTATGCTGAATAAAATGGCTATCTCAGAATTTTGATCCGGTGACTTTGGGAAAATAGTTAGCGTGCGACGGGGACCTAGGTGCCCTCCGATTTTTTTGGTCAATTGAAAAGGGCACTAGAACTTTTCATTTCCGTTAGAATGAACCCTCTCGCAATATTCTAGGACCACTGGGTCGATACGATCACCCCTGAAAAAAAAAACAAAAAAAACAAACAAATAAACACGCATCCGTGATCTGCCTTCTGACAAAAAACACAAAATTCCACATTTTTAAACAGTTCGTGGTAACGAGCTGTAGTAAGGAGCGACCAGGCTCAATAGTAACCAAAACTCTAAAAATAATGGAATTTTGATACCAATAGTAATATCAAAAGAATGGCATTTTAATGCTGATTTTAAATATATAAGTTTCATCAAGATTAGTCTTACCCATCCAAAGTTACGAGCCTGAAAAAATTTGCCTCATTTTAGAAAACAGGTGGAAACACCCCCTAAAAGTCATACGATCTTAACAAAAATCACACATCAGAATCAGCGTATCAGAGAACCTTGTTGTGGAAGTTTCAAGCCCCAATCTATAAAAACGTAGAATTTCGCATTTTTTGCCAGAAGACAAATCACGGATGCGTGTTTATTTGTTTTTTTTTCCAGGGGTTATCGTATCGACTCGTGGTCCCATAATGTCGCGAAAGGGCTCATTCTAACGGAAATGATAATTTCTAATACCCTGTTTAAGTGACCAAAAAATTGGAGGGCACCTAGGCCCCCTCCCAGGGTCATTTTCCCCCAAATTCATCGGATCAAAATTCTGAGATAGTCATTTTATTCACCACAGTCGAAAAACCCAATAACTATATCTTTGGGGACGACTTATTCCCTGGCAGTCCCCGTGGGGAGGGCTGCAAGTTACAATCTTTGACCTGTGTGTACATATAGTAATGGTTACTAAGAAGTGTACAGACGTTTTCAGGGGGATTTTTTTGGTTTGGGGGGATATTTGAGGGGGAGGGTTACCGGGGAGGATTTTTCTATGGACGAACTTCTCATGGGGGAAGAGACTTTCAATGGAGGGGGCGCAGGATTTTCTAGTATTGTTAAAAAAAACAATGAAAAAATAAACATGAAAAGTTTTTTTTCTAGTGAAAGTAAGAAGCAGCATTAAAACTTAAAACGAACAGAAATTATTACGCATCTGAGGGGTCGTAATACCTCGCTCTTTACGCTAAAGCATTTTTAGTAATTTCAACTATTTATTCTACGGCCTTTGTGATTCAGGGGTCATTCTTAAGGAATTGGGACAAAATTTAAGCTTTAATATCAAGAGTGAGGTATCGACGATGGGTGAGCCCCCTCATATACGCAATAAAAACATACGAATATTCAAGTTCGCTACGTAATTTAATTCGTAAGTTACGTATATTTTTTACTTATGAAAACGTTCGTAAAAAGTTAAAAGTTATAGTTGTCTTTTTAAGTAATCAAAAAATAGGAGGGCAACTAGGTCTCCTCCCTCGCTCCTTTTTTCTCAAAATCTTCCGATTAAAACTGTGAAAAAGCCATTTAGCCCTAAAAAATTAATAAGCAAATTTCGTTTTAATTATTTATGTGTGGAGAGCCAAGATCAAACCATGCATTAATTCAAAGACGTCCAGAAATTAAACAAAAAAAACAAGTTTTTTTAAATGAAAGTAAGGAGCGACATTAAAACTTAAAACGAACAGAAATTACTCTGTATATGAAAGGGGCTTTTCCTCCTCAACGCCCCGCTCTTTACGCTAAAGTTTGACTCTTTCTCTTAACTCTACATTTTAAAACAGTAAAAAACCTTAGCGTAAAGAGCGGGGCGTTGAGGAGAAAAAGCCCCTTTCATATACGGAGTAATTTCTGATCGTTTTAAGTTTTGATGTCGCTCCTTACTTTCACTTAAAAAACTTTTTTTTGTTTAATTGTAGATAGGAGCTTGAAACTACAGTAGGATTCTCTGATACGCTGAATCTGGTGGTGTAAATTTCGTTAAGGTTCTATGATTTTTATGGGTTGTTTCCTCCTCACCTGTGCTTCCAAACTTAAGTCTCTAGCCGGCAATCCTTCAATTCGTCGCAATCCAAGTTTCTACCACCAGTCAAGACCCGGTAGGGCAACGGGGTTCTGCTCCGCCTCAAGGTTTGTCGCTTGACCTAAATCTCTTGACTTGTCTAGTTCTTCACCGTACCGCATTATTAGGTATTTTGGATATTTACATCTACCAAGCTCCAAATACTATTTACAAAGGCGCTGTCTATGTGTGGTAACACTTTTAAGATGTATACCTCGCTTTGATTTAATTTTCCCCATGATTTCGGCTTTGTGTGCACAACTTTACTGAAGGCTCCTGACTATTTCTCATTTCTAGGTTTCTTCATTGCATTGAAATAATTTATGAAAATCTCACACTCTATTAACAAGCAGCTGATTATACCAGCCTGTCATTTTGGTCTCTGGGGGGTATTATCGCCGATCTGAAAAGATTCTTTCTGGCAACCGACTTGTAAAAATTTCAGGTAGCTGAAAATATTTTAGGGGACTGTTAGAAAACAGGAAAATAAATCGAAAAATGGTTCCAATCATCTTACAGGTTATTGTCTTCTGCTCATGATAGTACCGATTTTGTTCTAAAAGCAATATCCTTTATCGAGTACACTTGTGAAAAAGACCTAGACATTTTCTAAGATTTCTAAGCAATTAGAGGAAATAGAGCAAAATCCTTTCAAACATTTTGTAGCATCTTCAAGCAGCTATGGCCTGATATTAAAAGCGGCATCTTCCGCCAATGAATACTTGAGTACTTTTTAAATATAAATTTTCAATTTAACATGGGATTTTCAAGTTCCATCAGTTCACTTAATCACGGCCTTAAGGGTAAGTGTCCTGGGTAAATTTTCACCAAGATTAAATTGTCTAGAGAATAAAACCTTCGGGAGGAGGGATTTTCCCGGGGAGTTGTAGCCATATTTCCTGACATTAAAAAAAGATCGGAAATAAAATAAAATATTTTTTCTAACTGAAAGTAAGTAGCAAAATTAAAACTTAAAACGAACAGAAACTATTACGTATCTGGGGGGGTTGCTCCTCCTCAACACCTCGCTCTTTACGTTAAAGTTTGAATTCTGTCCTATTCTTTAAGAACGACAAGTGAAACACTATGTTCTTTTAATTAGAATAATGAGAAGCTTTTCTCTTAAAGTACTAATAAACTTAAGCGTAAAGAGCTGGGTGTTGAGGAGGAGCAACTCCCTTATATACGTAATAATTTCTGTTCATTTTAAGCTTTAATTCTGCTCCTTACTTTCAGTTGAAAAAACGTACTTTTTTTTTTTACTTAATCTTGTCTGGAATGATTGCCTCAGAGCTGGCGCAAGTGTTTCTAAGGATTCACTTCTTTCCTCGTTTTCAAACAATATTAACTACGTAATACTGGTGAAGTTATAAAAGGTATAAATTTTTGTTTGACGTAACTAGAAATAAGTTTTAATCAGTCATTTAATTTAGTGGTTAGCTAAATAGTTAGTTTTAATGAACGGCACCTAAAGCCCACATCTATCAGACAGAAAATGTAGAAAAGAAAAGAAAAAAAAACGGAAGGATCTGGCATCCGGCCAGGGGATCGTTCTCAATGATTTTATAATTGATTTTTATTGATTATCCAAAGTGATTATCCATGTGATCAAATTTTGGATAAGTTGAATTCTATGCAGTAAGGGGTATTGAATTGACACCAGTGGCATTGGTTTACGACAATTAAGGGAGAGGGACAAAATGTGAAAACCTTTTTCGAAACCCGGGGGGGGGGGTGATTGTGAGTTCTTTGATTTTTTTTTTTAGTAAATATACCAAAATATGGCATTTTCTAATGATAAATATCAAAAAGATGTTATTTAAAATCTAGGGAAAAGGGAGGCCAAAAAATTGAGGTTGACAGATTTTCAATCCCAGTCCTCCCACAGTTGATGCCACTTGTTGAGGCTCTTCCTTTTTACGCTTTTAGAGCAAGTAAATTTTGTTTCTATTTTCCACTTTTGACTTTAATATCTAGTGATTTACCTTGCTTCATACATTATTTCACATAAAAGTTGAAGCGTCCTGTAAATACAACATAGGAATAAAATATAAAATTTGGAAAGTCATAAAACTGTCCCTATTGTTTGTTCCGTGGACTTGATCGGACTATCATTGGAGCGGTTCAGAATGATTTGGAACGGTTCAGAAACGAACAGTTAAGATCTAAATGTTATGAGGATCTAAACGTTAATTTCATTCCTATTTAAAAAACAAAACAAAAATAAAACAAAAAACAACAAACTTTTCGTTGTTCATAAGACCACATAGCTTTGTATTGACAAGATTATGGTTGATTAGTTCATAAACTGAGGAAGACACGTTATTCTTCCTGCAATATTCCCGTTTTGAAAAACCGATTAACTAATTAACTTTTATGTGTAAACACAGTAATCATCATAATTTTGAGTGAAACAGGAAAGCCTTTTATTTGGAATCTTTAAACGTTTCCTTAATGCATTCTTAAATTAGTTCTTTTCAAATTGGGCCACTACAGTTGTCAGTGGCTCAATGGGTGGTGGGAATTTGCCCCTTTGTATTTTATTCCCCCACCTAGATTCTGTCTTTATGGGGTATTTTCATTGAAAAATACCTTTTTGGTACTTTCATTGATAGAAAATGGAAAAAAACTACAAATTTACCCCTCCCTAGATTAACAAATTCCCTTTCGACCCTCCTGAATTTTTCTGAATTGACGCAACTAACTGCTGCTGTGCAAATAGTGTACACGTATGCATTCACGCATATCCCATAAAATAGCTAACGATATTTTTTCTAATGTTTTTGCGACCTAAAGGGCTTGACTGACTGGCTTCTTCTTCCAGAGTATAAAACCGTATAGGTGTGAAAGATAAGCTGGATTTTCATAGAAATAGGGGTACACCTACACAAAAATGAAGGAGGGAGGGGGCTAATATTTTTTTCAATTCCTTGTTTAACTAAGATACAAAAGTATATTTTTGAAATCTTGTGGAGAGGTAGTTTTTACCCCAAAAGTTTTTTTCAAAATATAGGGGTGTCATTGTCCCCCAATAGTTGCCCCTGTACAAAAGGTACTTCCATAAATCCAGTATTCCGTTTAGTTTTATTGAGCCATGCTCTCAATGCTAAAGCTTAAACAACGCAGAAAATGCGCGTTAATGTTGACCATTGATTACCAAACGATTTTGGGCCGTGTCCCACCTAGGCTTGTCTAAAGTCTTGATGCCCCCTCGTAATATTTAAGTTTTGCAACTTCAAAATATTGCGTTTATTAATCTGAAGAAAGCTTAAAATGACAATAACTTGGCATACTAATGAACATAGTGTCTGAATGCACGCCATTGCAATACTTTTTTTTGCTCTTTAAATGCATTTGAATGTAACGTCATTCACATGAAAAATGTTTTTTTTTTCAAAATTAAGGCTTTATAATATAGTCAGCCGAAGGGTACACGGTCTTCCCATGACCCACCAAAATATTGCAATGTCCCACCCGTGGGGCCTGTACCCCACGTTGGGAATCACGGATCTAGAGAGTAATCCTGTTTCAAAGGCTGGCGTAAAATACAGCCATATGTATTTTAATATGTATTTTAAAATACAGCAACAAATACAGTTATTTTTAGCTAGAAAACCGTTACATTTTTTCAGCCCCTTAAAAATGTAGGGGAAAATTCTATTTTCGGGCAATGACTAACGCTTGTTTTACGAATACTTTTTGTTGATTTGCCTAGGGAATATAGAGCTTTCATGGACTGTGTATGTACCAATAAATAGAGGAAAAAATCAGTTTTCGTTCACTATATTAAAAGCTCTACAAGGTCCTTAGTGTTTGTTTGAAACATTAATGTTTGTCTGAAATAAAGAATATCCTTCTGCTGTATTTAAGTTTTTTTCTCTAACAAACCTAAGGAATGACCTAGTAGAGCTTGGGTACGTATTGACGTAGTGAATGAAAGCTAACTTTTTTCGCTATTTAGACACGGATCAAGGCCGTAAACGGGGGGAGGAGGGGGTTTGAACCTTTTCCCCCGAAATGCTTGTCCGATTCGTAAAAACGTAATAAAAATGAAGATAAACAAATTTTTGAAGCGTTTGTTAAAGATTCGTACCCCCCCCCTCATAAAAAATCCTGGATACTTTCTTGGCACAGACACTGAAAAGTCTATTGTTACTTGGCAAATCAAATCAGGAAAAGGACTTCACGAAAGGAAATTCACGAAACGTATACCAAATTTTAACCTTATACATGCATAACAGGATTGATGCTCTACTTGGTAATACGGGGCCGAGGGTTCGGGACCTTTCTCTGTAAAAAAAAAAAAAAAAAAAAAAAAAAAAAAAAAAAAAAAAAAAAAAAAAAAAAAAAAAAAAAAAAAAAAAAAACAGACCCGGCAACTGAAACGTCGTGTCGCTGCCCTATGTGCCATCAATGGCGCTGGAGGATTTTTATCCTTACTAGCATAAGCTAATCAAACGCCATTTAAAAACGACTGAGAATAAAAGTTATTTTTGTGGAGTAATCCGAACTGAACAAGCTCTGCAACCGTGTAGCTCAGATGCAACTTTAAAGAATTATTCAGAATGAGATTTTAATAATACCGAGATTTATATAGCGCTAATGTAAGCCAATCAGAATTTCTCGCAGAATTTTTCAGCCAATCCAAAAATACCACGAACAATCTGATTGGTTCAAATTAGTGCTAGCTAAATCTCGGTATTTGTAAAATCTCACTGTGAATGGGCCAAAGGACACGTCTTGTGGATGAAGGACGGCAGATTGCCGAAGATCGTCCTTTTCGGCCATCCATCTAGGGCCAAACGAAAGTAGGTGGTCACCGAATAGTTTGGAAAGGGGTCGTAAGAAAGGATTCAATGACGATTGGAATTTCCTCGGACGTTGTATAGAGGGACGCTTTGATTGGATTGGGATGTAATAGGTGCTTGTATATTATTCATTGTGTATTAAATATAATTGCCTCGTTTTCAGTCTTTGGCAAATCCCAAATCTTCGTCTCAAAATCCATGTTCAGACACTATCTTCTATCACTATGCGTAGCAAACTAAATTGAGTTCTGTCTTTGTGGCTATGAAACCGGATTTTCGCATCGTAATTTGTTTCACGAAAGAACCTAACTTCACTTATTGAGTGTGTTTTGAATAATACACAAGTACCGGAGGAGTTTATGCAGCTGTGTTGGCCTCAGGTGGCTTGGGGACGCAGTAAGTTGTTAAAAATAGTAGTAGTAGTAGAATGGGCCAAAGCACACTGATGCATGAATTCAAATCGATCAAACAAAATTTGGGGGATAAACTATGAATGTAATTTGAAATTTCGTAGCCTTCAATATTTACAAGGCTCAATTAACTTCTCTACGATAAAGTGCGGGACCCCTTTAAAGAATGTCCTATTTGAATGACTGGTTTTTTAATAGTTCTTGATTTTACAATAGGGATATGGTCCATTTAAACCAGTTATTTTCGCTGCTGCGTTCAAATGGCACTTGAATGCTATCACTTCAATTAAAGATAAAGATTGATTTATTGCTATGTTTTCACCAGAAATGTATCTTGGTAAGTATATGATTGAATGACGTGCTACAAACATTGAGCAATTTTGTATGCATTAAACATGATTTGATTTCTAGTATTATTCTGTTACTGAAGAAAACAGTAACTGAAGTTTCTGGAAATGA
Source organism: Artemia franciscana (assembly GCF_032884065.1). Classification (NCBI taxonomy): domain Eukaryota; kingdom Metazoa; phylum Arthropoda; class Branchiopoda; order Anostraca; family Artemiidae; genus Artemia; species Artemia franciscana. The sequence goes on along the minus strand of NC_088864.1, from coordinate 46,676,367 downwards.
ATTCAGAGATATTATGATGTACCCCATTTTTAGGCTTCCTATTCCTAATGATGATGGGTGTAAACCAGTGCCACGAGTTGAGCCAATCCAAGTCACGCCTGGAATGACGGGGTCAAAGTCTACCCCTAACTTGGATGTTAACCTCAGGAATTCTGACTCCTCTTTGACAAGATCTGGCTGGGACTGGTCGAACACGGATGAGGAATATGCCTCTCAGTTGAGGTCGGTGCTTCTTGGTCATAACCGGCAACCTTCATCCTTGTCGAGTGAGTACTTTTAATCTGCTTACTCAAACCGAGTTCAAACAAAGAGGGAAAGAGATATTGTTGTCCATGTTTCCGTGTTAAAAAGTTTGCTTTGATTTCTATTGGCTGACTTTTCTGACGTATTTTCCTAAGCCAATCATGTTCTTTCCTAAAGTACCAAGGACATCGAAAATCAAATCTCGTTGCTTGAGTTGGTTAAGTGGAAACTTAGGAAAATGTATATGTCTTAAGAAATTAGAAAAAAAATCAGGGCATCAATTTTTGACAAAACGCCCTTCATAGGTAGTTGTGCAGCTTTAGTAGTAGCGGGTACAAAAGAAAAGAGATAACAAACACAATTTAAAAATAAGCTAAAAACATAAGACACCAAACAGTGCCAAGTAGCAAATGTAGCTTTCCTTTGAGGATGTAGTTGTCTTTGGGAGCTGACGTTGAGGATGTAGTTGTCTTTGGGAGCTGACGTATTGCTAATGTTAATATTTACGGAAGACAAGCTCTGTCAAATTTAACTAATTAGTTCCGCTGGTGTTATTTTTTTGGCTAAACGTGGCAACACTGACGGAAACGTGATATTACCCTAAAACTTAATAAATTTGTAACAACCAAAACAAAAATAGTAGAAAATGGTGGTTTTCAGGTCTGATTAAACCTAATATGGCTCTACGAAAATGTACATATAAATTATTGGAATATATATATATATATATATATATCCTGGCCTAGATAGGTCATAAGTTTGAGAAGATTCCTTACGAGCCTTATTTTTGAAGAAAAAAACTTGTGAGTGGCGTCATTTTTATATACGTGAGTATTGCAATGACGTTGTCACATTTATGTGGAAAAAAATGAAGAATTTCATGCATAGAGAAGCTTACATTAAATTGCTTAAAGAGCAAACAACTGGCAATTGCAAAAATATTTGTATATATTTTGACAAAGGATTAAAACTATTCAAAAACCTTAAAAATGAAAACCAAAAGTTTGAAGCTTAGTAGAAATCGTTGTTAGAAATCGGACTTGCTTCAATAATCAAACATCTTTGAAAAGAAACAGTATGAACAGACATTAAATTGTGTAAAGAACAAAACTGGTAATTGTAAGAATATTTGTATATATTTTAACAAGGGATTACAACAATTCAAAAACCTTAAAAAAGAAAACCAAAAGTTTGAAGCTTAGTAGATATCGTTGTTAGAAATCGGATTGCTTTAATAATCAAATATTTTTGAAAAGACAGCAAATTGTCTGCGGTTGGAAGACATGCTATCTATCTATATATATAAAAATAAGTTGTCTGTATGTCTGTCGAGTGACGTCATGTCATCATGTCATGTCGTCACGAAGTTAGTTGTCGTCATGTTTGTTATGACGATGACGTCATTAAAGGTATTTAAGAAAATCGTTCAAAGACAAATTTTTAATTGTAAGAAGATCGTGGACAAAAAATGTTTAATTGTAAAATTACTGAGGAACCTACAATGGCAACAGCCGAGGAAGCTGCTCAAAGAGTCTATGCCAAAAAACTTGCGGCTGATAGAGAAAGTAAGAAAAGAAAGCGTGCCGAGGAATCACATGAACAGCAAAAAAACAGGCTTGCGGCTGGTAGAAAAAGTAAGAGAAGAAAGCGTGCCGAGGAATCACAAGAACAGAAAGGAAACAGGCTTGCGGCTAAAGAACGCTAGACCGCGCAGTTAGATGAAAATCCACCTGGACAGCGAGAGTCAAAACATATAAAAACTGAAAATCTATATATATATATATATATATATATATATATATATATATATATATATATATATATATATATATATATATATATATATATATATATCTATATATATAAAAATAAGTTGTCTGTGGATGGATGGATGGATGGATGTGTGGATGGATGTGTCAGGTGACGTCACCTGAAAAAACTGGATTAGGTGACGTCAAAACTGAAAAAACTAAAAAAAGGCAAAAACTACAAAAAAAACTAAAAACTAATAAAAAAAATAAAAAAGCTAAAAAACTAAAAAAACTATAAAGGTAAAAACCAATAAAAAACTAAAAAAAAAACTGAAAAAACTAAAAAAAGGCAAAAACTACAAAAAAAAACTAAAAACTAATAAAAAAAGTAAAAAAGCTAAAAAACTAAAAAAACTAAAAAAACTAAAAAAAGGTAAAAAACTAAAAAAAATAAAAAATAAAAAAAAACTAAAAAAAAGGAAAAAACTGAAAAATAAGCTAAAATAAAGGTAAAAACCAATAAAAAACTAAAAAAAAAAAGGAAAAAACTAATAAATGACGACACTCAAAGAGAAAGCGACCAGGACAAAAAACTAAAAAAAAAGGCAAAAACTACAAAAAAACTAAAAACTAATAAAAAAAATAAAAAAGCTAAAAAACTAAAAAAACTAAAAAAAGGTAAAAAACTAAAAAAACTAAAAACTAAAAAAAAACTAAAAAAGGTAAAAACTAAAAGAACTAAAAAAGAAAAAAATAAATGACGACACTCAAAGAGAAAGCGACCAGGACAAAAGGAATGTTCGATTAGCAATCAACAAAGCACCGGGACACAGGGAGTATAAATGACGACCAGGACACAAGTAAAAAAAAAAATTAACAAAACTAAAAAGAAGGTAAAAACTACAAAAAAACTAAAAAGAAAAAAAAACTAAAAACTAATAAAAAAACTAAAAAATCTAAAAATCTAAATAAACTAAAAAAGAAAAAAAAAGGAAAAAAATAAAGGAGAAAAACAAAACTAAAAAACGAATGTATATACAGACCGGTACACCGGGATACAAATGACGACCGGGACACAGGGAATATAAATAACGACCGGGACACAGGGACACAACTACAACGGGGACACCGGGGGAAACAGGGGGATAACCTGACAATCTATTTATATGCAAAGACAATGGGACAGCAAAGAATGTTGTATATTCGCAAGTTTTACGTAGTTAAAACCATATATATATATATATATCTATATTCACAGGTGGGACATAGGGACACAACTACAATGGCGCGTAACTATTATGGCGCGTAACGACTTACGCGCGCGGGGGGGCTTGGGGGGGGCGCGAAGCGCCCCCACCAACTAGGTGTTGGGGTGGCGCGAAGCGCCACCCCAACAGCTAGTATATATATATATATATATCTATATATATAAAAATATATATATATATATATACTAGCTGTTGGGGTGGCGCTTCGCGCCACCCCAACACCTAGTTGGTGGGGCGCTTCGCGCCCCCCCAAGCCCCCCCGCGCGCGTAAGTCGTTACGCGCCTTATTAGTTACGCGCCATTGTAGTTGTGTCCCTGTGTCCCACCTGTGAATATAGATAGATTTATATATGTGTTTCAAACTACGTAAAAATTGCGAATATACAACATTCTTGGCTTTCCCATTGTCTGTCCATATACAAAGCCGTATGTACTAATAATGACGTCATATGCAAACGCTCTTTTTACAAACAAACAAACATGCATACACACAACTCGTTTTTATATAGGTAGATAGATAGATAGATACAATACAAATTAACTACGTAAAACTTGTGAATATACAACAGTCTTCGCTGTCCCATTGTCTGTCCGTATAAATAGATTGTCAGGTTTACCGACCCTCAAAGATGCAACATACAATTGTACATTGGTAAAGCAATCTGTATTAAGATCTATACCGCATTTTTCTAGTGATTGCCCTTGAGCTTTGTTGATGGTGGTTGCAAATGCTAATCGGATTGGGAATTGCAATCTTTTAAATTGAAAAAGCAGATCCGTTGGAATCATGGGAATGCGAGGAATAAGAACAGCCTCACCCTCATAAGGCCTTGTCAAGATTGTGGCATCTATTAGGTTTTCCATTTTTTTTTTACGGCAAGTCGCGTGCCATTGCAAAGCTTTGGTGGGTTGATATTTCTTAAAAGTATTATTGGTACGCCTATTTTTAGTTGTAGCAGGTGTGGTGGACACCCTGAAGGATCTATGGAATTTAAAAATTCAGATGGATAATTAACCGATTCATTTGGTTCCGAAATACAAATTAACTGCGTAAAACCTGCGAATATACAACATTCTTCGCTGTCCAATTCTCGCTGCATATAAATAGATTGTCAGGTTTACCGACCCTCGAACATGCAACGTACAATTGTCCATGCGAAAAACAATCAGTATTAAGATCAATACCACATTTTTCTAATGATTGACCTTGAGCTTTGTTAATGGTGATTGCAAATGCTAATCGAATTGGGAATTGCAATCTTTTAAATTGAAAAGGCAGATCTGTTGGAATCATGGGAATGCGAGGAATAAGAACAGCCTCACCCTCAAAAGGCCCTGTCAGGATTGTGGCCTCTATTAGGTTTTCCATTGTTTTTTTTACGGCAAGTCGAGTGCCATTGCAAAGCTTTGGTGGGTTTATATTTCTTAAAAGTATTATTGGTACGCCTATTTTTAGTTGTAGCACGTGTGGTGGAAACCCTGAAAGATCTATGGAATTTAAAAATTCAGATGGATAATTAACCGCTTCATTTGGTTCCAAAACTGTGTCGACTGACTTGTAAAGGACTGCCTGGTCTTGAATCTTGGTCAAAACAATATTGTTGATTTCGTGGACGTCTATATTTTTGGGTGCGAGAATCGCTCTTTCACTTAGCCATTTATTATTTTTATAATTTTTTAGAATATTCGAAAATACTTTTTCAATCAATTCATTTTTGGACGTCACTAAATTACAGAAATCAGCAGGTAGTTGTATACGTCCTGAAATTGAGTCTACTGGGAGCTTTCCGTTTCCCATTGCCAGCAATTGATCTGAAAATGTTTGACCAGAGTCATCGTTTTGCAATCGGACACGCATATTTGTAGTTAATTTTAATGTTTTTACGTGTGCCCATAAATTAGAATTTTTCAGGCAAGCATTCATTTCGTCTGCAGGAGTTGATCTAGGTATTATAGGTAATGTTTGCCTGAAATAACTGCATCTCGCAAATGAATGTATTGTTCAGAGCGGAGCTTGGTCTGATTCAGGCGGATATATAGCAAACGTTCTGATTCAATTTTAGCATACATATCCACGACAAATTGGTGAAACAATTCACGGCATTTTAAAATATAATTTTCTTCATCCTGCCGAATCATTAGTCTATAGGAATAATAATGCATTGCACTGCATTTCTTATTCATTTCTTTGTTAGTGGCTGGATTCATCAATTTAATATTAAAGTGATAGCCGTCGGCTCCATCCCAAAAAATGATAGGATATTGTAGGGCATCGTAGCATCGATGAGTTTCAGCAATTCTTAACAACTGAGCGTTTCGCTTATGTAGAATAATATCTCGAGGTAAAAACTGATCACCGACCATAACGATTGCCACTTCGTCGATAGTCGGAGCATTGTATCTACGCACATGTTGGCCAGGAGGCGTTTTGTCAGCGGAAATAACAATTTTATGAGTATCAGTAGGCATCAAATCGATGGCTGTTTTGAACAGACGCACTAACTTATTATTTTCGTGGAAAAGATGTTGCAATTGGGAAACGATTGTCCTTTCAACGTTGGGAGAAATTTCGCAACGTGCATTCAATTCAGAATTTCTATCACTGATGAAGTACAATTGTAAAAATTTATGATTCTCGCCTGAGAATGGTAGAAGGGACCCTGCTTTATGATAAATTTGCCCTTTTACTTTGAAAGTAGACATAAATTGATCTGGATTTTCGATTTGGGCTCCAAACGACGTCATTTGGAAACATGAGTTGTATTGTCTGATTTTTGACAAAAAACGCTTAGATTCTGACGTATTTCCAGTAAGGAAAGTCTTCAATGGCTCTGGTGGTGCAGCCAATAGAGGAAGTTTAACTTTTCCTGAGGCGCAACACATTCCCATTGTTTCACCATTGAATTTCAAGGCCTTGCAATAGGGACAAATTTTAGACATTGTCCCGATTTGAACACATCTACTCAAGCTATAATCATCGACTGGGTTGTACCTGAATGCCAGGCGATAACTTTCAGATTGCTCTGATTCCTCGGCACGCTTTCTTTTCTTACTTTCTCTATCAGCCTCAAGCCTGTTTCCCTGCTGTTCTTTTGATTCCTCGGCACGCCTTCTTTTTTTACTTTCTCTTTCAGAAGCAAGTCTGGTTTCGCGTTGCTCTGGTAGTTCCTCGACACGCCTTCGTTGACGTAAATTGCACATTCTTAATCTGGCCATTTCTCTTTGAACCGCAAGCCTGGTTTTGCTTTTTGGTAACATTCTACCTTTTTCAATGTTTTTCAATTTTTCAGTGTTCATTCTAACATTGATGTTAGAAAAAAATTTTACGTACCAAGCATGCAAACACTCGACAATTTATAATAAAACTCAAAATTATAAATATCTGTTATAAGGTTTTCGAATTACTTTAATCTATTGTCAAAATATATAGAAATATTTATGCAATTACCAGTTTCTACATTTTTAGTTTCAGTTTGCTTTTCAGTTTAGTTTCATTTTTATATATATTTAAGATATAATCTGGCGTAACGGACAGACAACTTATTTTTATATAGATATATATATATATATATATATATATATATATATATATATATATATACATATATATATATATATATATATCTATATATATAAAAATAAGTTGTCTGTGTGTGGATGTGTGGATGGATGTGTGGATGGATGTGTCAGGTGACGTCACCTGAAAAAACTGGATTAGGTGACGTCAAAACTGAAAAAACTAAAAAAAGGCAAAAACTACAAAAAAAACTAAAAACTAATAAAAAAAATAAAAAAGCTAAAAAACTAAAAAAACTATAAAGGTAAAAACCAATAAAAAACTAAAAAAAAAACTGAAAAAACTAAAAAAAGGCAAAAACTACAAAAAAAAACTAAAAACTAATAAAAAAAGTAAAAAAGCTAAAAAACTAAAAAAACTAAAAAAACTAAAAAAAGGTAAAAAACTAAAAAAAATAAAAAATAAAAAAAAAACTAAAAAAAAGGAAAAAACTGAAAAATAAGCTAAAATAAAGGTAAAAACCAATAAAAAACTAAAAAAAAAAAGGAAAAAACTAATAAATGACGACACTCAAAGAGAAAGCGACCAGGACAAAAAACTAAAAAAAAAGGCAAAAACTACAAAAAAACTAAAAACTAATAAAAAAAATAAAAAAGCTAAAAAACTAAAAAAACTAAAAAAAGGTAAAAAACTAAAAAAACTAAAAACTAAAAAAAACTAAAAAAGGTAAAAACTAAAAGAACTAAAAAAGAAAAAAATAAATGACGACACTCAAAGAGAAAGCGACCAGGACAAAAGGAATGTTCGATTAGCAATCAACAAAGCACCGGGACACAGGGAGTATAAATGACGACCAGGACACAAGTAAAAAAAAAAATTAACAAAACTAAAAAGAAGGTAAAAACTACAAAAAAACTAAAAAGAAAAAAAAACTAAAAACTAATAAAAAAACTAAAAAATCTAAAAATCTAAATAAACTAAAAAAGAAAAAAAAAGGAAAAAAATAAAGGAGAAAAACAAAACTAAAAAACGAATGTATATACAGACCGGTACACCGGGATACAAATGACGACCGGGACACAGGGAATATAAATAACGACCGGGACACAGGGACACAACTACAACGGGGACACCGGGGGAAACAGGGGGATATAAATGACGACCGGGACAAAAAAACTAAAAAGAAATAAAAACTAAAAACTAATAAAAAAAACTAAAAAATCTAAAAATCTAAATAAGCTAAAAAAGAAAAAAAAAGGAAAAAAATAAAGGAGAAAAACAAAACTAAAAAACGAATGTATATACAGACCGGGACACCGGGATACAAATGATGACCGGGACCCGGGACACAGGGAATATAAATGACGACCGGGACAAAGGGACACAACTACAACGGGGACAACCGGGGGAAACAGGGGGATAACCTGACAATCTATTTATATGCAAAGACAATGGGACAGCAAAGAATGTTGTATATTCGCAAGTTTTACGTAGTTAAAACCATATATATATATATATATCTATATTCACAGGTGGGACATAGGGACACAACTACAATGGCGCGTAACTATTATGGCGCGTAACGACTTACGCGCGCGGGGGGGCTTGGGGGGGGCGCGAAGCGCCCCCACCAACTAGGTGTTGGGGTGGCGCGAAGCGCCACCCCAACAGCTAGTATATATATATATATATATATATATATACTAGCTGTTGGGGTGGCGCTTCGCGCCACCCCAACACCTAGTTGGTGGGGGCGCTTCGCGCCCCCCCCAAGCCCCCCCGCGCGCGTAAGTCGTTACGCGCCATAATAGTTACGCGCCATTGTAGTTGTGTCCCTATGTCCCACCTGTGAATATAGATATATATATAGATATATGGTTTTAACTACGTAAAACTTGCGAATATACAACATTCTTTGCTGTCCCATTGTCTTTGCATATAAATAGATTGTCAGGTTATCCCCCTGTTTCCCCCGGTGTCCCCGTTGTAGTTGTGTCCCTGTGTCCCGGTCGTCATTTATATTCCCTGTGTCCCGGGTCCCGGTCATCATTTGTATCCCGGTGTCCCGGTCTGTATATACATTCGTTTTTTAGTTTTGTTTTTCTCCTTTATTTTTTTCCTTTTTTTTTCTTTTTTAGCTTATTTAGATTTTTAGATTTTTTAGTTTTTTTTATTAGTTTTTAGTTTTTATTTCTTTTTAGTTTTTTTGTCCCGGTCGTCATTTATATCCCCCTGTTTCCCCCGGTGTCCCCGTTGTAGTTGTGTCCCTGTGTCCCGGTCGTTATTTATATTCCCTGTGTCCCGGTCGTCATTTGTATCCCGGTGTACCGGTCTGTATATACATTCGTTTTTTAGTTTTGTTTTTCTCCTTTATTTTTTTCCTTTTTTTTTCTTTTTTAGTTTATTTAGATTTTTAGATTTTTTAGTTTTTTTATTAGTTTTTAGTTTTTTTTTCTTTTTAGTTTTTTTGTAGTTTTTACCTTCTTTTTAGTTTTGTTAATTTTTTTTTTTACTTGTGTCCTGGTCGTCATTTATACTCCCTGTGTCCCGGTGCTTTGTTGATTGCTAATCGAACATTCCTTTTGTCCTGGTCGCTTTCTCTTTGAGTGTCGTCATTTATTTTTTTCTTTTTTAGTTCTTTTAGTTTTTACCTTTTTTAGTTTTTTTTTAGTTTTTAGTTTTTTTAGTTTTTTACCTTTTTTTAGTTTTTTTAGTTTTTTAGCTTTTTTATTTTTTTTATTAGTTTTTAGTTTTTTTGTAGTTTTTGCCTTTTTTTTTAGTTTTTTGTCCTGGTCGCTTTCTCTTTGAGTGTCGTCATTTATTAGTTTTTTCCTTTTTTTTTTAGTTTTTTATTGGTTTTTACCTTTATTTTAGCTTATTTTTCAGTTTTTTCCTTTTTTTTAGTTTTTTTTTATTTTTTATTTTTTTTAGTTTTTTACCTTTTTTTAGTTTTTTTAGTTTTTTTAGTTTTTTAGCTTTTTTACTTTTTTTATTAGTTTTTAGTTTTTTTTTGTAGTTTTTGCCTTTTTTTAGTTTTTTCAGTTTTTTTTTTAGTTTTTTATTGGTTTTTACCTTTATAGTTTTTTTAGTTTTTTAGCTTTTTTATTTTTTTTATTAGTTTTTAGTTTTTTTTGTAGTTTT